>NC_033801.1:131236026-131256879 GCF_001876935.1 Asparagus officinalis | reverse complement strand
GTCTCCTTTCCCTTAGACCGCTGAGCATTGTTCTGATTGCGTTGTTGCTGCGGTTTGGGTTGTGGCTCTGATAGTCCTTTATTTCTGAGCGAAGCAAAGAGAGAAGAATCCTGGCTCTGCTGAGTCCTCTCAGCCGCTGGCCGCCTCCCTCTATTTTCCTTTATTTCTTTTTTACTGCAAATTTTCCACAAACAAATGGCTGAAGGTAGTCAACAACTCATCACTGAAGCCTTCCTCCTAAAAAACCTGCATCCAAAATTCGAAACACAAGGTTCAGACCTGCGTCCAAATTCTTTTTAAACGCAGGGTCTGAACCTACGTTGAAATTTCAGGAACGATGGAGCTAGCCATACGTTTAATTGGAATACGGATCGCCAATCAAGGGTCGAAAATGAGAGTTCTGTCAAATCGACTTCCAGTGAGTCAATCTTACCATTGGTTGAAGGAACTAGCGACGAAGGCGTGAGAACTTGATCATCCCCAGAGGCTCTAGCCGAAGAAACACCTTGAGCTTCGGCGATCTTCGATTTGGAAGCCATTTTCTTCTTCAGGCCCATGGCAACCGTGGCAAGGAAGACGAAGACAAACGAAATATTCGGGAACGGATCTTTTCCTCCGTTGAAGCGCTGGAGAAGATGAACAGGAGTTCTGTTAAGAAACTGAGTAAAAAAGGAGAAAAGTCGAATGACCTTTTGATTTGACCTCAGTGGTCTATTTATAAACAGCTGTAGCTGTCAAATCGAAGCGAGATTTTGGGGCAAAATCTCACCTGAAACGTGATTCTCGCGTTTTCAAAAAAAAAGGGGCTTCAGTTACCGAACGCACCCTCACGATTCAAACAGGAGAACGCAGGATATAGGCGTGCGTTCTGCCAATCTCAACACATCATATAAATAACCCATTCAAAGGGGTTAATATTCCAAGGAATGGCGCTATGATCAAAAGAGAAGATAAAGCGAATTCCTCTGAAGCCAGTCTCCAGACTAAGCTGGGGATAAAATCCTTCTTATACAGGCTTGTGGTTCTCTCCATCTGTGATGACAAATTTTTCATAAGCCCAGAAATGTCCAGTTTCCTTGAAGATAAAGCCCAATTCATTTTGGAGAATGAAGAGGTCAACGAAGGTGCTCCACTCAACCTGTGATGATGAGCATTTGATTAACAAAAGTTTTGGGATCCAAAGTATTCCGAAAATTCGTCCCAGTCAACCGCGAACTTTCGAAAACTTTGGAGGGGGTTCTGTAGGCTGTCTAAAAATCACAACGGATAGCTAATTCTCCATCGAACACTGATGATGGAAGTTACAATCTGACGACTTCCAGAAGACTACAATTTGAAGACTTTCACATAGATCGCTGAAGGTTATAATCTGACGACCTTCACGACAACTGATGAAAGCCCCAATTCAACAGCCTTCACAATCAACATCGGGAGTTACAATCTGACGACTTCAACAGCTATAAACACGAATGCAGCTTCTTATGTGAGATGATTGATCTTGATGGCTGCGACAACAACATGACTAATATTATATTGGCAACCATTAGAGGTGCTGATGAGCAGTGTAATGATATTCGACACACTCAGTGGAGATCATGACCTGCAGTTGACAGAGCGCTATTGAGATGCCTCAATTGGCCTGAATAGGACCTTCTCGAATGGCCATTGGTTTCATCCATATATAAAGACAGAGAAGCTCAAACGCAGCTCCAATCGCTGCCAAGCACAGCACAAACGCAGCTCCAATCGCTGCCAAGCACAGCACAAACGCAGCTCCAATCGCTGCCAAGCACAGCACAAACGCAGCTCCAATCGCTGCCAAGTACACCTCTGAACGCAACTTAAATCAGCTCTGAACGCAGCTCAGATCAGCAGCTGAACGCAGCTCAGATCAGCAGCTGAACGCAGCCCAGATCAGCAGCTGAACGCAGCTTCAATCGCTGCCAGACGCAACTCCAACTGACTTCGAGCGCAGCTCTATACTGCTGCCAAACGCACCTTCAAAACATCGAAGAACGCAGCTCAATATCGCTGCAGAACGCACCTCCAGATGCTGCGTTCAAACACAGAATTTATGCCAGAACGCATGTCAAAGTTCTGACCTGTTCAAACATGATCAATGCAGTTTCAAAAAAACCGCTCTCTTACACAGTCTGGGAAATCAACAAACGGAGGATCTCTAAACCATCGATATTTGGCTTATTAACCGAATTATTTTCGGTTCCAACAACTCTATCATTAGAGTTTGTTACTTGTTCTGAATCACAAAACTCGACAAGAGTTATCAACCGGCCAAGACAGCTGTTCCAGTGAAGTATAGATATTCGGATCGTCAACGAGAAGCAAACTCGACGCAAGCATTCGAGGGAGGCATCTCATCGCTACCGTGAAGAACCCAGAATTAAACAAAGGGGAGAATCCAGATCATTCTCTTCTCTTTTGTAACTAGGAATCCAAATTGTAATCGAGAGTTGAGAGAGTTGTAATCATTCTTTTTCTAAGCAGTTAGAGAGAATAAAATCGAACGCAATTCTTTCCTTATATTCTTTTTATTACAAAATTTCCCACAAACAAAAGATGGCGACTCCGCTGGGGACTAGCTTCTCTGACGAAGAGGTGGTGGCGCAATCCGACGTTCACCTCACTGGAACAACCGTGGAAACCTTGGTCGTGGAATTTGACCAAGCCAAATACGAGGAGGCTCTCTCTTCCGGATCGCTCAGCCCTAAGGCTAGGCGAGATGCTTGTAAGAGCTCTAAAGAAGTCTTAACTGCTGTTGAGACGCCAAAGAAAGTCCTCTCCTTTGGCCAAAGCCTCAAGCTCGCTCTGCAAACCGAAGATCACACGCCTATGTCGACACAGCGTGTACTTGGTTGTAAAAGGCCTATGACAGAGATAGGCACAATCAACGCCGGTGTTGCTGATACTAAGGCTTTGAAACAAGCCAAGAAAAACGCTGCTCGACGACGAAGAAGGTCCATCCGACGAGCACACCTCCGAGAAAATCAATCCCGAGTCCAACGCAAGGATTGCGTCCCCGAAGATCTGCCTAAGCATTGCGAACGCACACTTCGAGGTAATGAATCCAATTACAAACCTCGGGTGATTCAACTTAAACGCGACCCTCAGTGGTGCGTTGTCCAATCAAAACACAGCCCTGTCAAGGGAAAACAAGCACCTCAAGAGTGCGTCCAAACAAAACAAGACCCTAAAGGGTCTGTTCCTTCAACTAAACGCAGGCCAAGGCCTAGTGTTTATAAATCAAAACGCGACCCTCACGCTTCGACGCCCGAATGCAATAGGGTCCGTCAGGTTCAACAAGAACCAATTTCACCCACTCAAGAACAGGGAGTTTCATCCCCGATGAAGAACTGTCCTCGGGTCTCAGATTTGCGAGAGTTGCTTTCCAGAGAAAAGCCAACGCAACGAGCAGCCCATCCATGTCATTGCGAACGGCTTATTTCAACAGTCCTTTCCGAATGTCACTGTTGTATTCCTGAACCTCGCAGATCTGTATTCGACAGATTGACTGACGTCGCAAGACCTACCAAACGACGACGTCAAAAGAAGAAAGTTTCTGAAGCTGAATACCCTCAGGTTACCATCAACATGACCAGTAGAGGAAAAGCCCCGTGTCCCAGTTCCGATGAATCAGAAAGAAGCCATTCCCCGACCGTTCGAGAAATTTGCGACGAGTTCGAAGGGGTATATCGACATACCCGGTCACGGACTGGAGCTATCCGCCCGGTTAATTACCAAAGGTTAGCCCAAGGGATTACGACAAGTGATGAACATTCGGCAATAGCTGAATCTCAATCTTCAAGCTCTGTTGGAGCACAAAAAGTTTCTGTTTACATGACGACGAATCCCGAGGACATAGCTAAAAGAGTGGATGAACATCATACCATGCTCCAGGCACAACAGGAGACACTTCTCCAATTGAAGGATATGTTCGTCCAATTTCTCGCTGAAAAAGGGCAAAAACCCGAGTCTTCCCGGAGGACTACGTCAAAAGGAAAGCAGAAGGTGCACGAACACTCAGATCGTGAGACTCACAACTTAGATTCTTCTTCTGACAATGAGAAGGAGATGGAAAAAGAACTGTATCCTCAGTCAACCAAAGTAGACGAGCTAGAAGCCCGCCTTAACGCAATGGCCAACAGGAGCGAGCTTCGCGAGGAAGGAGTGATACGACCCTACCCTGCAGAATGGGATACGGCTCCCTACCCACCAAAGTTTAAGGCTCCAACGCTACAACCTTTCGACGGTACAGGGTCACCAAATCAGCATATCTACTACTTCAAGTCTCAAACAGGAGATGTGGTAGCCAATGATGCCATTCTGACGCGCTTGTTCATCGGCACTCTTAAAGGGGTGGCCTTTGAATGGTTTATGAAACTGCCTGCTGGATCTATCCAGAAGTGGGTAGATTTGGAAAGGCTTTTCTTGGCCAGATTCTTCGAAGATGACACAGAGGTTTCGGTTCCTACTCTTCTCGCCACAAAGCAAAAGAAGGGAGAATCTATTAAAGCCTATGTGGAAAGGTTCCGTAGCATGGCATTGCGATGCCCATCAGGTATGACCCAATCAACTCTAGTTGAAACTTGCAGGCACAACCTGCAGACTCAGCTCCTCGCCCAGATGGGAGTAGCAGAATGTCGCTCTTGGAGACAACTAGTTTCACAAGGGGAGCAAGCTGAAGAGATTGTCGCTCAGATAAAAGCTGAAGAAGAGCCACAACCCAAACCGCAGCAACAACGCAATCAGAACAATGCCCAGCGGTCTAAGGGAAAAGAGACTTTAGCAGCTGACTACACGCAAGTCCCACCGCCTACTAAGCAAGGCAAGACGCCCAATCAGCAAAGAGCACCCAAGCAGTATTCGTTCAAAGAAGAGCATGTGGACACTCTGTTCCAACTACTTCGGAAGAACAATAAATTGCAGCTCCCCGAAATCAGAAAGCCAGATGAAGCAGGGAAGATAGATGACCCCAATTACTGTCGCTATCACAGGTTCTTGGGACATCCTACCAGAAAATGCTATGTGTTCAAGGACATCTTGCAAAATTTGGTGAATGCTAATGTACTTACTCTGAAGCCGGAGCAGAAGACTGTATCTACTAACTTGATTGCGGTCCAATTCGGTGATTTTCCTCCTGTAGCTGCTGCAGACGGTGTCATCCCAGTCCGTAAAGGGGAGATGCACCTGAAAAACACCGACTTACACAATCAGAAGGACAGGGGGTTGGTACCCCTCACAATTTCCAAAGGAGAAATCATGTGGGTCCACCCTGATCTAGTGGAGGACCAACAGTGGACGAATACCTGGTCCAAGAAGAAAGGAGGCAAGGCTAAGTCTTCTAACATGATTAGCCCCTCCGTTACTGAGAATGATGACCACCTCAAAACCCTTACAGATTCAGAAGAGGAGAGGATTGCCCTGGCAGCATATCCGGGAGATCACCCTGGCACTCGGTCTGGAAAGACTTACTTGAAAGACTACGGCCAGAATGCTCAAGAAGTCGAGGAACAGCCCCAAGACGCTGGAGGTTCTGTCCCGAAGAAGCCAGCGGATAAGGGGAAACAAAAAGAACTCCGGTTCAACAGGAATCTCCACCAGGAACACGGGGAGTCGAGCAATCCATTCCAATTCAATGTCATGGCGCAACTGGCCAACATACCGGCCAGGATTACTCTATACGAGCTCCTGAGGTTGTCCAAAACCACCAAGGAAGCTCTCATTGAGGCATTGAAGAATACAGAGAGCTTCATCACCCAAGTCATTCCAGTTCCTGAAGCTTCTGATGATCAAACTTGTCTGCAATGCCTGCAAGCGGCGAGAAGTCTACCCTGCATATCATTCACACAAGAAGACATGCAGGTCAAACACGAACATGACCGACCACTGTACTACACAGGGTATATCGGATCTTCTGAAATCAGTCGTGTCCAGGTTGACCCGGGCTCCGCACTCAGCATTATGCCTTACAGGGTCATGCAGGTTTTAGGGATTCCTATGCATCGGTTGCACACTACCCAGACCACTATCTTTGGTTTCAACGCCAACAGTACTCGACCCCTAGGGAAGATCAAACTCAGGTGCCAGATCGGAGATCTTAAGTCTGAAGTAGCATGCTACATCATAGATGCGGACACGTCCTACAATCTTTTGCTAGGACGACCATGGATACATGCAAACCGCATTGTCCCGTCTACCCTACATCAGGTCATGAAATATGCTAATGATGAGGGAGAAGTTCGAACCCTGATTGCGGAAAAATATCCTTTCCGAGGGGTAGAAAACTTTCACACCGACTCTGTTTTCTACTTGGAATCTCAGGAGAAAGAAGATGTTGACAGTGGCAATGAAGCTGATGTCGAGCCAGATCCGCAAGGGAATTGTCCATGGGAGTTAAACTTTGATGTAATTGGTTCAGTCGAGAACAATAATAATGTACCGAGTGAGGGCGAATGGTGCATTAATGAAGATTTTATTTTGGCGTACTTGTCTGATGAATCCTTTAAAGTTGGACAAATAGTAAATGATCGTGATGCAGGTACCCACTCATGGCACGCATTGTGCACAGAGGCATGTCTAACAATGCCAATCAAGTCATCTTTCGCTTCCAATGAAGAAGTGGAAGACGCACAAAAGGCTTTCTACAAAGTCCCGTCCAAAAGGAAAGGGCAGAAGCCGATCCAGTTCGGCAGAGTCAAACCCGAACAACTTAAGCGAGGAAGTTCAGAGGAAGACGATGGAGTTCCTCAGTTTCATTATCACGAACCCAATTCCATCCAATTGATGAAACGAATGGGGTATAATTTTAATGAAAAACAGGGTGATTTCGGAATAGCGAAGGCACGGGCCAATCGGGAACCCTGCGATGTTCACGAAAAGGACAATGACCTTCACGTCTCGATCACTCTACAGATAATCCAACCATCGGAGCGGATCGAACTCTTCGTCAAGCTTCCAACGCACTTGGAATCACTCAAATCCGAGTTCGGACGAAGTGTCTCGGAAATTTCCGAGACACCCTAGGGGTGTCTCGGATTTTCTGAGACACCCCAGGGGTGTCTAGGCTTTTCCTAGACACCCCAGGGGTGTCTAGGCATCCTAGGTGCCCCCATTGCCTATAAATAGCAACCTTAGGCCTCATTTTTGAGGATCTGGATTTTTTTGGAGAGTTGGCGAAGCCCTGCTGCAGTGAAGAGTGGTCGAGCGCTTCAACAGAGGAGAGGTCTTCATCAGATTCTTCATCACCCGTGTCCGTTCCTTAGTATTACCCTTCGCCGGTAATCCTAAGAATAGCAAATATCTCGTTTTAGCCGAGATAGGCGCTTCAAGCTTCTAGATCTCCTCGCGGATCGACGAAGCTCTGTCCGATTTTTCTGGAACAGATCTGAGTGCCAGGTAGTCCACGGATATCGACGTCCCCGTCACAGGCCAAAGACCCACGCAAGCAAGAGACGATAAACGGATCTTGCGTTTATTTTCAAGAAAGTTGTAAATTTTATTTTTGTTATTTGAATTCATTTGTAAACGATTAAAGTTCTAATGAAATCAATGATGAAGGCAACTTTCGAAGAAAACAAGGTCCAGAATTCGTAAGGGTCGTAAATTAATTTTTTATTTGTTGCAGCCAAGAACTAAAACATTGAATCAAGACACAATAGCGTAATGATTATGAATAGATCGTCAACCAGGTAACACTACTTGAATATTTGGCAGACATTTGTCTTCAACAATTTCACGAATCCTCTGTACTGTGGATTAGATTGATATCCTCGATAAGGTGGATTATAGCATACATTTGGTTGGACATTGTTTTGACGGGATACAAAATCTTTTTTTCTGAGGGGTCAGTCATGTTAGTTTTCACATATGCCTCTCTCAACCATGGTAAATATTTCCCTTTTCACTTTTAGGGGCACGTTGGGGGCCTTAGGTCTAAGTTTTTATATCAAAAAGAAATCGGCATGGCAAAATTCCAAGCATTAGATTCATCTACATGTTGACAAGAGAGAGGAGCATACAAGGTAAAGATCAATATAGTCGAGTTGTAGGCATTTCAATGTTGTATCCAATGCCACCGGCACATCTTCTGGATCGTGCTCAGTGCACCTATAACAGTCAAATAATGGTATCAATAATGTTAGTTTTCTCTACATACCATCACTAAGTCGGTCATACTGTGCAAGAAATGATTAAAAAAACTAACCAGAGTTTGGAGGTGATGAATAGTTCTTCCCGCTTTATAACACCATCTGCAAAGAGCTTTTTCAAAGCTAAACCAATCTGGCAGTTAACAGGCATAGACAACATCAATCTCTGAGTATGGGTGTAAACGTTATAGGTCATAGTTGCACGAAACGTGTGACGGCATATAGAGCCAGGACTCGGGTTCAATTGTCACATAATGGGTGAATATTAATGATCCAGATCGCGGTGGAACCCAGTCCAGTTTACCAACTCTGGCAACCACCTGATTAAGACTTCAAACCAGTTTTTTTTACTTATAATTTTTAAGAAAAGTAAAGAAATGAAAAAGTATGTACACCTTAATTGCAATATTGTTCTATGGTTCTTTAAACTTCACCGAGGTGGAGAATTGTGAACCGCAATTATGTGGGGGCCACACCCACGTGAAGTTCACATTATTTGTGAACGCGTGAAGTTCACATTATTTGTGAACGCGTCTTCGGCCCGAAGTTTTCTTTTTTTTTCTCTCGTGATTGACGCGTGCATTGATTGGCCAGTTATAAATAGGAACAGTATGTTCCTAGGGTTTTTGCGCAGGAGGTTTTTTGTTGAGAGCGGTTGCAGGAGAGCGTGGATTCTTTTGGCGGCTGGGGGGGGGGATTCGTGGCGGGTGCAAAAGATAAAGCAGCAGCTTTTGTTAGGGTTTGTGCATCCTTTTGTAGAGAGATATTGTGAGGGATTTGAGAGTTTGTTTGAGGGTTTAGTTTGTGAGTGATTGTCAAAGTAGGATATTAGCTCTTCCTCTCGTCAGCTCTAGGACTGCGCGTCGAGGGACCCTAAAAGCTATTACAAATCACACAAAAGCAGTACAACCAATTTTAATAGCTTTTAGGGTCCCTCGACGCGCAGTCCTAGAGCTGACGAGAGGAAGAGCTAATATCCTACTTTGATAGGATATAGGCTTCAGATTCTTGTTTCCTTTAAGAAACAAGAATTCTTATTGCGACCTAACTCTTGTTGTGCTGCCGAAATTTCCGCTGCGCACAACAAGAGTTTTGATACAACCTCGCATTGGACGTATTGGAGGCAATGGGGACAGCACCGTCTGACACTTGGAAGGATCTGAAGGGAAACAAGAATTCTTATTGCGACCTAACTCTTGTTGTGCTGCCGAAGTGCTGCCGAAATTTCCGCTGCGCACAACACTTTTACTATTATTGATATCAACTAATATATTTCTTGAATTTAACTCTTGCATAACCTAAGATTCCTATATTTAAAAACCAAATGCTCCCTAGAAAACATTATAAGCCTATCCTCTTGTCCCTGATTCCAAATAAGTGACACACTATGCTCCCGTTCACATCCATAAACTGGAATGAACTGTGTTCCATGCCAAAAAATTACAGATAATTAAAAAACTAGCACATTAACCTAAAAGCTGAGACTATTGTGTATCGACCCCAACTTTATATTTAAGTCTACCATTATACGCGCATACAAATATCTACCAATTTTAGTTCAAGAATGTTTTTCAATCTCAGAATCCGGCATCCTATTTCCTCAAATGTATGGCCTAGTATAGTTCTATTTAAGTTTGGCATATTATAGTCTATAGGAATAAACTGGTGACAAAGCTCAAATGTGTTGGTGTTGACGAATCACAAAACTTCTCAACACCACTTCAGGGTCTTGTTCTTAATGACAAAAAGATAAAAAACAATCATACAAATAATGGACACAAGGATTTACGTGGAAAACCCAAACGGGAAAAACCACGGGTTGAGCTTGGAGCTCGGAAGATACTTCACTATAATGGAATCAACAAATGGGTACAAGACACACACGGCACACCCAACAACGCCGACTTCCACACAGCCCTCACACACCCTCCTTCTTTCTTAACTCTCTATACTTTCAAGAGAACAAGTGGAAAACTTGGGTGATTTTTGGATGATCTCTCCACAATGAGAGGATGCCTATTTATAGGCATTGATGAACATTTTCATCTTCCAAAATGCTTAGGAATACACAAATATGTCCAGATTCGAGTAGGGTACTTTGACTGACCATAACTCCCTCAATACTGCTTCGTTTCATGTGATTCAAAGCTTGGAGTAAACTATACATGCACCTCTACAACTTTCATGTAGATTTCAGAGCCAAATAATGACTGCATCATGACTGAAAAGACCATGTAAAATTGTATCTGCATGCAGAAAAACTGCAGCAATAAATGAGTTGAAAATTGAGCCAACTCCAACAAAATGATTACCCTAGAGTATTCTATGTCTAAAATATACTCGTACGCCAATTTATTCATAATGTTGGTGTGAATGGTTAGAGTGTAACTTAACAGAATCTCCATCAAAATTCATGGGTATTTCGTTCGCACAATTCTACAAACACCTGGTGAAATATGTCTAAAATCAGTAGAAAACCAGTTAATAGTTAAATTACATGAAACTATACCTCCCTCTCATTCCCATAATAGGAAGCGCAGTCGATGTGCCTGTAACCAGCCTGCATGGAAATCAAGTCAACATAATCTCAATTCTGTATCTGGAAAAAGTAAAAATCAAGGGGGGGAAAAGCGAGAGGAGAGAAAAGAAAACCACCTTCACAGCAAAATTGACAGCATCTTCGACGACGCCGGGCTGGGCTCTATAAGTGCCCAGGCCCACAGAGGGGATCTTTGCTCCTGTGTTCAGACTGGAAAACTTCGCCATTTCGATTTCTCTCTCTCTCTCTCTGCTTCTTGTGGACCTCTCGGGTGTCATTGAATATTGGATTATTTTTTGCTTATAGACCCACAGTTCTAATCCCATTTAACTTTTAAACCCACCAGTCCCAAAATCACTCTTTTATTATTGTCTAGATCCATTGTGTTTACAAGTCATCAACAGGAGTTCCTAACGTTATATCAAATTGCTAACGTATATAAATCTTATAGAGAGAATATGAATCCAAAAGGACAACAAGCATCAACTAAGAAGGCTGACCCTTTTTTTTTTTTGGTTGAAAAGGAAGACTGACCCTTCTGTTTTCAATTGGTGTATCAACAAAAACCACAACACCTCTGTCCCATCTCTATATCAGAATTTTAGAGTTGGGAATAGGACAAATTTTCAAAACCGACCTGTTTTGAATTTTCAAAACCGTGAAGTTTGGAAACTTTTTTTTCAAAAACCGACCCAGTTTCAGCCCAACTGGGTCGTGTGAACGTGTGTGGTGGGCCACACCCACGTGATTGCAGGGACGTGATTGCAAGGCCACATTCACAAGTTTAGCGGTTTTTTTTTTTTGTGAGGCCCAAGTTTCGAAAATTTTGACTGCATCTAGGCTATAAATAGCCACTCATCTCCTAGGGTTCTGTGCGGGGAAAATTCACAGGGTGAAAATCACAAAGAGAAAAGTCGGCTGAGAAAAGTTGGCTGAGTGAAAGACAGAGAGTTTTTTTAGCATCCTTTTGAGAGAGAAATTGAGATATTGTTTGAGGGTTTTATTTGTGAGACTTTGTGTGATTGTAAACCATTATTCTCTTTCTCTCTAATATTAGATCTCTCCCTCTTTGCCCCGTGGACGTAGGCAATTTACCGAACCACGTAAAATTCGTTTGTCTCGCTGTTTGTGTGATTTGTAATAGCTTATTTAGGTTTCCTCGACAGGTCAGTCCTAGAACTGATGAGAGGAAGAGCTGATATCCCACTTTGTTGAGATATTTTGCTTTTGGTTCTTGTTTCCTTGGTGAAACGGGAATTCCTATTGTGATCTTACTCTTTTGTTGCGCCGAGGTGCTGTCGAGATGTTGCCGAAATTTTCGTTGAGCACAACAAGTCGGTTTTTGAAATTAAGTTTAAAACGGGTCTTTTTTTTGGGATTTTTTTGGCAAACAGGAAGGTTTTAAAAATTTGTCCGTTGGGAATATGAATCTGATTCCTCCACTCATATTTGTATCAACGAAGCTATTTGGTCTGTCTTTTAATCATGTTTAGGCACATATTTTTTTCTATATCAAATCTAAAATCACATATCTGATTAAAAAAGTTTTGCAGGCATCTACACATTATCAAAGATAGACATTAATTATCTTGGTTGAAAATTATTGTTGGCATGTTTAAGTAAAACTCCTCCTCTAATGATTTTTTATTCAATCCCGTTAATGAAATGATATTTATTGTTTAAATAAATCAATATAAGTCATCTTATGTGCAATGAGAAGTGTTTAATACTTTATTGGAAAAGCTTCGTATCCATCAATCTAGGTGCATCATGTAAATTTAATTATAAAATTCCTTTGTTCGTTTACTTCATGCTCTTAGCTCACGTATGGTTTGAATTTTTTTTGTCATTAAGATTATAATATTAGCCTACATGTGTGACACGTCAACAACATCCCAGTTGATTTATATTCATGTTATTTTTTTGCATATATTTTACGTAAAGTTTTGTTTTTATGAAAACTTATCTCATGTCCTCGGTAGGTGACAACACTGAGATGAACAACTGCATGGAGGCATCAAGGCATAGATGGAAATTCTAAACAATATATTGTTTGTCAAACAATATATAGTTGTTTTAAGGCGGACTGATCGTAGAGGAAAACCTCCATGCCCTCCCTGCGCTAACAAAACTACCGACTACGTCAAATTAAAATGAGGAGGATAATTCAAGAATAATGTATGAGAGGCATATAAAGTAATGTTAATGAACATAACTATTTTCCTTGACAATTTCTGTTATTCACCTTTATTATCATTTTTCCCAAAGAGGTGTTCTTGAAATTCTAAAAACGTATAACAACAACAACAACAACAAAACATTTATCCTAAATTTTTAGAGTCGGCTGTTTGAGTCATACTCTTCCATTAAGTACTTGTGAAGGATATATATCCTCTACTAAGGCTGAAACATTTTCATATCCTCCTCAACAACTTCTACACAAGTTAATTTAGGGCCTGTTTGGATTTGTAGGGGGTGAAGGGAAGTTAAGGGAAACTGAGAGAAGAGAAGGGAATGGAAGGGAAGGGAGTTCCCTTCCCCTTGGTTACACCCCAATTTGGGGGGTAACAAATTTTATACTATTAGGGGGTGAACCAAGGAGAACTAGGGTGAATTAACTTCTCCTTCTAAGTGTTCCCAAACAAGGTGAATGGAGGTGAATGATTCCCCTAACTTCCATTCACCCTCATTCCCCTCAATCCAAACAAGTCCTTAGGCAATACCACGAAGGGGATAATATTAGTAGCAGTAATAGAATAGTAATAGTAAAATATTTATCCCTAATAATAATAAAAGATGAACGGCATCAACTACTTTAGGATAAAAACTTCCTGCATATGACAACAGAAATCAATCTTCTCTACCCTAAGTTGACAATCAACAGATTCAACACTATTCATTTTGATCTTCATACACCAAATTCAAATGCTAAAGTCATGAGTACGCTACGCGAAAGCTATGGTTCTCAATCAATTAGACATCAGAGAATTTATAAATCCATCCATTCGCGGCGACTCAGCAGTTTCAACAAAACCTCCAGACTGAAGTTTTGATGTTGTTATTATGCATGAAGAAAGGAGAACAAAAAGAAACAATGCAATACACACACAACTGAACTGACAAGCGAGCCAGCAGCACACCCTTCTCTCGTTACACAAGTCACTTTCTAACTTCTATCTACAAACTCCAGGCTCAAAACAGTTCTTAAACATAAATACAACAACTACACTCGCTAAAACCGAATCAAACCACCCACCCAACCAATACCCAATCACATAACAATCTCAGGCTTCAGGATGCTGGACTTGATCTCCTTGTGAGGGAGCACAACACCTCCGTTACTATACACCTCATCGCAAACATGCACATCCTCGCCGAGAATAGTCATATTCTCAATCCTAGCCCATTGCCCAACTGTAGAATGCCACCCAATGATGCTGCTAGAGATGCAAGCATGTTTCTTGATTCGAACGCCCCTCATCACTGTGCACCTTGATAGCCTCACCCCAGGCTCAATCACACAGCCCGGACCAATTGCAACATCCGGCCCAATAAGGCATCCATCTCCAATCACAGCAGTCTCATGCACTAGAACATTTCCCACAATGTGAGGACCAACAGCTAGTTTCGAAGATGATTGCTTGCGTAAAGAGCTGAGGTAGAGTCTAAGGCCTGTGATGTAATCTTTTGGCTGACCAATGTCCATCCAGAAACCAGGTAGAACCATAGCGAAGAGTTTTTTGTCAGAGGCGATTTGGGGGAAAACCTCTTTCTCGATTGAGGTGGGTCTCAATTGGATTCGATCAAGGATGGAGGGGTTCAAGAGGTAGATGCCAGCATTGATTTTGTTGCCGACGAACATTTTGGGTTTCTCTACGAATCTTTCGACCTTTCCAGTTTTCTCTTCCATAACAACAACACCATACTTCGAAGGCTCATCTACCTATAAGATATGAAAGTTAGTTCGATAGCCAAATGATTGACATTAGAATAGTACATTACCCATGATTTAGTTTATCTTACCTTTGTTACCATAATAGTTGCCTCTCCACCATGGGATTTGTGGAACTTGATCAGCTCGGCAAAAGGGTATTCGCTGATGACATCACTGTTGAGAACAAAGAAGGGCTCACCAGAACCATCTACTAGCTTGTCTCTGGCTAAAGCCAAGGGACCTGCAGTTCCAAGGGGTTCAGTCTCTTGAGAACAAGTGATTTTGATGCCAACCTTAGTCTCAAACTCCTTCAGAAAGTTGAGCATCACCTGGAAACAAACGAAGGGGTAAGCAAATTTGATAGATAAGTAAAAGAAAGATTTGCATTAGACATGAAATTCCGGATCTTACCTCTGGTTGGTAATTGATGGCGAGAACAACTTCTGTTACACCAACTTCCTTCAGGGCTTCAATCTGATAATAAGTAGGGGAAAACACACAAAAAAATAGACGGATTGATCCAGGTGACACACAATTAAAGAACCTAAATTTATTGAATCATCCAAAATATCTATTGAAAAAGTAGTGAGAAAAGGGAAATTCATATACAATTAATCTATAAGCATGCACCATCAACAGTTTGCACAAATTGAAGGTTAAGGTTCATTAACGAACACTGACAGCCATACAATCATGCCTTCTCCAAACTAGAATCCTTCTTCATCGATAACTAACGTTACAAGCTATGTAAGTATTTCGTACATTCACATACTATTTCCATCTATGATTCCATGCTACATCACGTCTGCTATCCCTTTCTAGTAGAACCATCCCAAGATTTTCTAATTTCCTCTTTACAAGATAAATTGCAGTTGATTTAACAAGAAATTTCTTATAAAAGGAGCACACATCAACGAGTTGTAATTGAAGGGATAGGAATACTATTATCAACAGAGTGAGTTTACCCTCATACAGTTAAGTAGCACAACAAATCCATTGTCAGTTCCTAACTGTCGTTCCGCAAACACTTGACTTCAAGAAGAAACATAAGTACTCAACGCCATCAATCAATTACCCAGCAAAAAAAATCCTTTTATAACACAAACTTCGACACAACCAAAGTATGATTCATATAGACAGAGCAAAGCATATATACCTGATGCAAGATCATGGGTTTGTTCGCAAAATCAACGAGCGGCTTTGGAACGCTAAGCGTCAACGGCCTCAGACGGGTTCCAAATCCTCCAACAAGAATGAGTGCCTTCATTGTTACAAATTTTACTTCTCTTACTGCTGACCAAATAAAATCAATCAGAACTCGCAAAATTTGCAGAATGGACCTAGACTAAATTGCCAAATACCTATAACACGAAACAATAAATAAATATTCAAGAAAAGAAGAGCAAGAAAACTATGGGTCCCAAATCAATGTCTTGAAACTATTGACTAACAGTGATTGGATAAAATTACAGATAAAGTTCATTTCTTTTTAACCCAGAAAATAATCCCTCAGTGGTTAAAGTGACATTTCACCAGATCCCCTATATTTAAAATGAACAAGTGACCATAATTCCATGAAATGCTCGGACCCAGTAGAGACTTCTTCAATTCTTAGTTTTACAACAAAATGCTTTAACAAAGAAACAAGCTTTTCCAACGGATCTGGTCGTAAAACACAAAATTGATTATTTTTCGCAGAAAGAAAATTAGCAATCTTATAAATTTCACACCAAAATAAAACCCTAGGTAATCAAAAAAGAACCAAAATCTAACAGCTACGACCAGAACCAAACAAATCCCAAATTAATCAACAAAAAACCCCATGAAGCATCCAAACCCTAACCAAACAACAAAATTCATCCAAACGTTCCAACGGAACGGATAAAAGGGTGCTTCCAGATCCGCCCCGCATTGTTCAAGATCCGCAACCCAGAATCGTAAACGGAGAAGAAAAGCTAAATCAATGGAGGAATGAGAGGAGGTCGAATTGTACCGCCGGGAGTTTTACCGGATTCGGGTCGGAGAGCGCGAAATCCGCTTGAGATCCGATCTCTCGCCCGCGGAAGAAAAATGAGAAGATCGAGGAGTCGTTGGCAATGACAACGTGGAGGTCTCGGTCTCCTTTATATTAATATCGGACCTAGCTGGATTTTAAACCCGCTTGCTTCTTGTTTTATTTGGCTTTGGTAAGTTTCGCAAAAGCTCCCCTGTACTTTTCGTTTACTTGCTGAAAACGCCCCAAAACTTTGGGAAGTTTCGCTGAAGCCCCTGATCAGTTCCCGTGAAATTCACCACAGACGCATGAACCGAGCACCCAAACCTTCAACCCGTTCTTTGGTCCCACATTTGTTCATAGCGCCCAATTTGGAAACCCTAATTATTTTTAATTCTACTTGTTTTTACACATACGAATTTGATGAAAACTAGTTTGTGAGGGTCCATTTGACATTATCGATACAAGACGATGTTTCTAAATTGGATTGTTTGTGACTCAACATTCAAAGACAGTTATTTTCTGGCTGCATTCCGCATGAGAGATAATACGTAAATGTCATACGACAATGATCCACTGTTAATTAATATCTAATATATATTTACCGATCGAAAAGTAAAAGTACATCATTGTCGTTGTATAAGAACATAGATTCAGACTAATACCGTGAACATTGACGCTCATTAGACCATGTGCAGCAGTGAAGCAAATGTGAAAATATGTGTTGCAGCAGTGAAGCAAATTGGAAAGCAAATGGAGAGAGAAGGAAATGGAGAGCAAAATTTGCCCATGGGCAATTCTGATTTTGTGGGCCCCACACCTGCAAACAAAATTTTAAAAAAATCTTCATCCTCCTTATTTTGTGGGCCCCACACCTACAAACACCTGATTTTCTTATCCTCCTATTTTGTAATTTATTATTTTGGCCCATAATTAATTAAAATTAATTTTTAATTTTTATATCAATATTTTTCATTTTTCAAGCACTATAATAGAGCCTAAGTTTGTGTCATTTGGACACCAAAAAAAATCTGAGATATTGAATTGGTGGGGTATATGATAGAGTGATGTAGATGAAAGATAAAATATGGTGGGGTATAGATAAAGTAAAAAAGTACATATTTGCTTTTCTGCTGTGGAGCTGAAAGAAAAGAGGGAAGCAAATATTGAATTGGTGGGGACAAAAGCTGAGGTGGAGGGCAATATTTGCCCTTCTGCTGTTGATGGTCTTATGAATTATTCTATATTTAGCAAAGAGGTTCCTTTATGGGTCGTTTTGTAGGTGTTTGTAAGGTAGCATCATGCAAGTCACGTTTATAATCATATTGGTTTCGTGCAAAACATTGTCCTTCTCACCTGGGTTTGGACCCAAAACATTGTACTTAAATTAGGAGTTGCTTTGTTGGTTTTACTAAAAAATCATGAAATATATTTCATGACTTGAATTCTAATTTAGAGGGTTTGAAACTGAAATGGATATATATATATATTTTTTAAAGGGATCAAAATAGCATATGCGAGCAAGATTCTTTGTCATCTCATGATGTCTGAATCCCCCTTACATATAAAATTTCCAACTAAAGTTGTGCACAAGCAACTATTAAAACGTCTATGATCCAATTTATAAGCTGCAAAAGTTGATTAGGATATTAAAGGATTTTATTTATAAAATTAAGCAAACTATTGAAATTGTTTATTATAGTAAGTTTTCTTCCAGGATTACGTGGTACTATTAAAATTCTTTATTCTAGTAAGTACGCATCTTTTTTATGCACGGTAACATGTACTTTCCATGAAAAATAAGTATCTATTTGGACCTTTTTCTCATTTTCCTTGCTTTGGATAATGATTAAATTCTTCTGTTTTATTCCTGAAATTAGATTATTTTTTATCAACCTTACCGGTTAAAACGATGATATGGATAGGCTTGACTTATTTTCCACTATGAGCTTTGCTACAGGGACCCAAGATATGGAATCAACAAGGGGGACATGTGACGTATCTCCCTCCTATTGCATAACGAGCTGTCAATCATTAATGATGACTAACTCATTATGCAATAGGAGGGGGACATCTCACATGCCCCCCTTGTTGGTCCCATATTTTAGGTCATTGAGGAATTTTTCTTCCACTAAATTAGAATAATAATGAGCGGTAAGATGTGTTTTAAGGAGTACGAGAAAAAAGGATGACATAACAATTTCTAGTTCTTGGTTTTTCCCCCTTTCTCTAACTAGGAAAAAAATTTAATGAATGTACAGGCTCATTATCTTTTGTTAGAAAAGAATCAGCGTAAAACAATAGAATAATACTGTAGTGAATCCACGTATTAGAATCAAGAGTAGCAAACTTTCATCCGTACAAGTTGACTTACTGCTATATGGGAAATTAAATTATGGAGAGCGATTACTGTTGGATTAAAGTTGTTGTGTTAAAGTCTGTAGTTCTCATATATTATTGTCCTTCCTGTGCAAAAACTTTTTTTTACACATTTTTTGCTAGGAAAATGCATATGGTAATATATGAATCTATGTTGGGCTCCCATAAACTGGGCTAAAGCCTAACCTTTGATCATAGATTAAAAAACCACTAAATTTAAGTAGAAATGTAGCGTGGGCTGCCTGTAGTGGGCTAAGGGCATGTATAGTGACTCATAAATTAATAAAAATTAATATTATCCTATCTATCCGCGTAATGGGCTAGTTCTAGTTGGTCTAAGGCCTCTTGTTAATATTTAGCTTGTAACGTTGACCCATAAAACCAGCCCATCTATCGAGTCGGCCTCGGCTTCATTGACCGTAGGCAGCAACCCGTAAAATTTGTCCATTGCGACTATAAACAGTAAAGTGAAGGTCCCTAAATAATTCCCCTAACCTCTAGGGTATTCTAATAGAATCCTTACTCTTTGAACGCGTAGAGATAGTTATTCCTTTGGTATTACCTGACGCATCATCCATCCCTGCGACATGATCCGTTAGATGGTTTCTCATCATTTAGGGGTTGTTTGTTTCGTTTCCCGAAAAAGACGGAAACCCTTCCTTCTACCTAAATTTATTTATGTCACCCAACTTCTTTTAGCCTTGGGGCGGGGGTATCAAAAGCAGCAGATTTATTTCCGTCGCTCAAATTCTTTGGAAAAAAAAAATTCTCTAATGACCCAAAATATAGGACCAACTGCGGGTACAAGTGAGGTGTCCCTCTCCTATTACATAATGAGTCCAGCTCATTATGCAATAGGAGGGGGACATCCCACATGTTCCCCTTGTTGATCCTATATTTTGGGTCACTGTAGCAAAGCCTCTTTCGAAAATCCTAGGGGGTTTTTTTTTTGGGAGGGGGCACCCAAAAAATCATCCCCCCCTATAGTGTAGAAACTTTCCTTTGAGAGTGATTCCCGAGGTTTTCAACCCGAGAAATTTGAAACGCACGGCCCCTTGTTAGCGCGTGTTCAAATTTTGAGGCTCTTATAATTTTGGTGAATGTCAACTTGAACGGTTCTTTCTGAGTTGACAACATAGGTTAACCGAGGAATTTTGAGCCTTCTGCGGTTTTGACTTTTTATCTTCCAAATCACCTATTTACCCCCGGTCAAACCAATTACCGTCACATCACACGGGATCATACTTAAATAGCATTGTTTTCAATTTATTAGATGACTCAAAGTAAGACTAGATCGATTAGATAAGATGAAATTCTAGTTCCGTAACTGCATCTTACTAATTAAAAAAAATCAATTTTTTAGAGTTGTACTTTTCGAACTCCACATTGCCACGTGGTTTTTTGCATACCCATACTCCTATAAAGAGTTGTGTGGTCGTTTATAGCATAGATAGACCAATAAAAATATCCAAATTTTTATTTGTTTGTTTCACAGAGCAACCCATGGAGCCTTCTAACCATGTCAGAGAACGGAAAAATAATGTTCCGTGGATTTTTTATTCTTATGTTGGTTTCACTATTAAGTTTTAAGGAACGTTCTTTTAAAGCTCCGGAAAGAAGTATTTTTTGGGTGGAAAACCAATTCTGCCAAATTTGAGGGGAAATAGACAAAGAAAGGGATGGAAAGTGTGCAAAATAATAATTAAATAATAAAATCCGTGGGAGAGATTCTTTTATTTAACTACGAGAAAAAAATGCCTTTTAGAAAAAGAGAAGGTGATGGAAATAGTTTTTTTTAACCACGAGAAAGAGATTCTTTTATTTTTCTTTTTTGAGAAATGAA
>NC_033801.1:131231877-131236007 GCF_001876935.1 Asparagus officinalis | reverse complement strand
AGCGCGAGTGAACCCCACTCGCGATTGTAGCCAGACCTCCTCATTCTATGGTTGTGTTATGCGAGAATCTTTATTTTCAGTCGTGTTTCCACGTATAACGATGGGGTCTACGAGCATTTCCAACAGCTTCCCTATTTTATTAGTATTCTTATTTTTGGAGACTTTTGGTTTTTTTGGTCCAACAGATTCTCCATCTCATTCCCCAAAATAGGGATGGATGAGAAAAAAAGGGGAGTCTTCCCCAAATCTAGGGCATTCTTCAAATATTTGGGAAAAACTTTGTCATAAATACAACACGTTCTTCAAAACGGGATGGAGGAGAAAATAAATATAAAACAAAATCTGTAATTACAAAAAAAACCATGGGGGTAATTCCAATGCATAAGAGCATCCCAAAATAGGGATGTAGATGTTGAATATCATATCTCCATGATATTATTTTGATGATAACAATTTATACAATGTGTGCACTAACTTTTATATGCAGATTTTAATATCAAAATATGAACAAGTGCAAGTTGATTTCAAGGCATTATGAAGTGAAGAAAATGAAGAACATATGAGATAATGTACTTTACATTTTCTTTACTTAGGATTATTGTACAAGCCTTGATCACACACACGCACACACACAATATTAGAACACACTAACACAGGCTTAGTGACACACACGCACACACACAATATTAGAACACACTAACACAGGCTTAGTGTGTTGGTTAACTATAGAAATTCCCTATGTTAACCATTAGAATTATAGTTAAAACTTGAGTTAACCATTAGAATTATAGTTAAAACTTGAGTATAAAAACATTTTATTTTATAATTTTTACTCTTAGTAGTTGACTAATTAGAATAGTAGTCGACTACATGTGTATAAAACTTAAATATATGTTTCTGTTATTTTACAGTATAGTCGATTAATATAGATTATAGTCGACTACTCAGGTGTTTGACAGAAATATAAGTTTCTGTTATTTTACAATATAGTCGACTAATCTACATTATAGTCGACTACTGAAGGCAAAATTCATTTTACAAGTTTCTGTCAAAATACAGTGTAGTCAACTAATAAGCATTGTAGTCGACTACTGAGAAATTTTCTGAATACACAGGGTCTGTTTGAATTCAGTTTAGTCGACTAATCTGTCGACTACAGTCTACAGATATAGTTTTTCCAGATTTCAAAGTTTGAATTTATGACTGTTTATAGCCGTTTTTAAACGTTTTTAAAGTTCAAAAAATTATCTTTTCAAGGGCTATAAATAGGTTATCTGTTCAGAAAAAATGCAGAGACTTACATACCCATAAGCTTTGTTCTTTGTGCATTTTTTCAAGTGAAAAATATTCAGATTTTGAGAAAAAGAAAAGTTTCTGAAATTGCTTCTGAACATCATTCAAATACTTATTGTTTAGCCAATTTACAGAAGTTAGAATCATTCCTAAGCCACTACTACACTACACTACAAATCAAGACTTATAGGAATTGAAATTGTTGCTTCAAAAGTTCTCTCAAGTTGTGAGAGGTGTTAATCTCTTGGTTTAGAGATTGGTGTGCATATTGGCAAGGTGTTTGTCAAATTGGTGTTGTAATTTACAGGGACTTACAAATTGGTCAGGTTTGCTTTTGATTTTGTAAGTTTATTCAAAATCATAGTGGAAACTCTCAAGCAGGATTTGCTTGGGGACTGGATGTACACCGGATTGGTGGAACCAGTATAAATCCTTGTGTTTGTAATTGTGAATTTCTGAGATTGTCATCTTTCTTTGTAATTTATAATCTACTTTGCATAAATTTTAAAAGAACACTATTCATCCCCCTCTAGTGTTCTAGTGTATCTATTTCAGATCCTACAGTAGAATATTTTTATTATTGTAATAAATGTAAGTTTCTTCGAAATGGGGAAGCTGTTGGAGTTGAAGCAAAAATAATTTAAAGAATATGACTTTTGCTCCCCGTTTTGAAGAATTTTTTGAAGAAACTGTTGGAGATGCTCTAAGTGCTTCTGCTCTAGAAATCCTAGCGGCTATAGCTCGCTGTAATTTTTCTTGCTTGCATCTTCAAAGTTTTGGGAAGAATATTGGTTCGTTGCTGACATAAAGTTTCTAGTTGGACCTTTTTGATAACCAACTATTGTTAACCCCCGTGACCAAGTCAATTTTTCTAAAACACACCGATTACACTTCAAATTTCTTGTTCAATCAAATCGCAAAGTTTCATCCAAGGGATTAAACAAAACCTTCAATCATCAGAAGAGTTACGCTCATTCTCACTTCAAATCCAATCATCAAATGGGCAAACCAAAAATAAAAAAAATAAAATAAAAAAAAAAACAATAAAAACTCCCAAATTTAATTAACAAATAAACAAATTAGCATCCATTTAAAGACTCCCCTTTGGGAGTATACAACAACAACAACATACTCACACATCAACACGGCACATATTCACATACACAGTCACAATTTCAAACGGATGGGTACCCCCTTTGGAATCCCCATAACCTTATTTTTTTTTCTTCCCTATGGACAACATAACCGCCAAACTTTCATTGGATTTCACGCAGCTGACAACCTGTCTAGTGGACCGGATCTACCGGATGTTTTGGTTTCTCCAGTCTTCTTCTAACGTTAAGAGCGGCGACGAGATGAGGATCGATAAAGCAAAGATTGCAGAGCAGCCGCGGGCGACGGAGGCGATGAAGATGCGAAGTACTGTCTCGCCTCCGACGAGCGAAACCTACCGCGCGGGCGACGGAGGCGATGAAGATGCGAAGTACTGTCTCGCCTCCGACGAGCGAAACCTACCGGAATCACTGGGCAGCCTTATATAGTGAGCCGAAGGGGACTCATTGAACCATGCATTCCCTAGAGGAGCTCCTTCTCCATTCTTGTATTGAACTATGGCTTTGTACACAAAAGGGATGAGTCCTTCCATTTGAGGTTTTTGATGTTTGAAGTTTGGATGAGAGAGAGAGAGGAGGGAGGGAGGGGGGGATTGGTTTATAGAGGAGGGGTTCAACTGGATGAAGTGGAGATTATGTGGAATCCAGCTGCTTAAAATAAGCAAAGAATTTACTGGGTCAGGATTGGCAACTTGAACGCCAATCCTGGTATTGTACAAGAAAGCAGTCATGTTAACATCTTACCAAATCCTCTAATTATTAAATTATGTTTTGGGGTTTGGTAAGTTTTGTACTGGTTTTTATGTGGCATTTTCGGACGAGGGATTTCGTTGGCGGTCCAATCATGAATCGGAACTTATTGTTTACTCTAAAAATCATTTGATTATTGCGAGGCAAATATCTGTGCCTCCTTTGGTGAAGTGTTGTTTTCAATAACGAATTGGCTGGGGGCTAATGGATGGTGATGGGCCTGTAATATGCAAGTTTAATTTCCTCATTTTTTAAATTTTTTTTTAAAAATAATTTCATTAGGGACCAGGAGTCTCATGATGCCAGCAGTTTGGTTTCATTAGGTCTCACCTTGTCAGGAAAAAGTATTTAGTAAACACTATTAAATAGGGAAAATTTGCAAAATAGACCGTTTTTATAAAGTAATTAGTGAAATAGACCACTTTTAAAAGTAATTAACAAAATAGATCTCTTTTTGGCCAATAGGCCAAAAAGAGGTCGATTTTGAAAAAATGGCTTCAGAAAACATACGGGACTACTAGTCCCGTATGTTTTCTGAAGCCATTTTTTCAAAATCGACCTCTTTTTGGCCTATTGGCCAAAATTAGTTAGCTTTAAACATACGGGACTAGTAGTCCCGTATGTTTTCTGAAGCTATTTTTTCAAAATCGACCTCTTTTGTCAAAAAGAGGTCTATTTTGCTACTCTCAAAAGTGGTCTATTTCGCTAATTACTTTATAAAAACGGTCTATTTCGCAAATTTTCCCATTAAATACTATTTTAATACAATTTAAAATTATTAAATACTATTTTGATGCAATTTATGTAATACTTGCATGTACCCTTTACTTTCTTCTTATTGAAAACAAATCACCACTATCTATACCCCCCAATAAATAACATTTTATGCACAAAATATCTCATTTTTAGCCACAAAACAGCCCATCACAGAATCCAGTCAGGACAAAAAAAAAAAAAAAAAAAAAAGAGGGGACC
>NC_033801.1:131207637-131231871 GCF_001876935.1 Asparagus officinalis | reverse complement strand
ACCAACCAGGAAAAAAAAAAAAAAAAAAAAAAACGAGGTGCTCTGATTCCTGAGTTCCACCAAAAAAGGTGGGCTGGATATTGGTTTCCAGGAAGTGAGTCCCGTGATGAGAAGGACAACGTGGGGAACGCAAAAACCGTGAGCTAACTAATGAAGGCTTGGACTTGGATGCTAATCAAGTCCACCGTTTCCAACATCTCATCAACTATTGGTACCAACTATTGGATTATTATCCCTAACAGAATTGACACTTGTTGCTATAGGAAAGTTCCTTGACTGAACTAGTAGGAAGCTCGGGGCTGTTTGGGAGGGTTTATTTTTTGAGAATTTTTTTTTGAGAGCTTGTAAGTCATGATGGCCTCCGATGGCTTTTGGTCAAATCTAGTTTATTTATATGAGCTTATAAACTACTTTTTCGAAAGATGAGGAATCCCAACTTCTTTTAAATGTTAACGGCAATATATGGAAAAAAGACAGCTTAAAAAACTAGTTTGACTGAAAAATAAGCTCTCCCAAATACCCCTAAGCTTAGTTTTCTGTTTCGCTTGTATCAAGCTTATAACATAAAGGGTACATGTCAAATTTATGAAAACAAACGCCTCTCACTCGTGGAATTGCAAATTGTCCAAAGTGGGTAATGAGATGATCAGAGTATTATTTTGCCAAATAAATTATCTTAAGTGCAAATTGCAAATTGCCCAAAGTGGGTAATCAAAATTACAATCCAAATGCCGCAAATGGCAATTGGAGAATAAAAGTTTAGGTGTCCCGTGGTACAACAAAGTTTCTTAGATTATTTTTTGTAAACATGTAGCTGCATAGAGAAGAAAGCTCTAAACAGGGCCAGAATTTTTGTGATGATCAAGATGTTCTTCAACCGTATGTCTATGGGTAAAAAAAAAAGAAATTATCTCGAAGAAAATCTTTGGCAGAGAACCGACGCCAAAGAAAATGTATATTGTGTGCACTCATCTATTTACTTAGCCTTCGTCAAGAAGGGAATTTCACTGAGATTGTCTTCAAGTCATTATCCTGCCCTTTTCAGTGTGGTTGTTGCAGATTGAGTTCAAGCGCGATAACTCAAAAGTATCGCAGATAAAATAGGCAATAGAAGGAGCAACAATAGAAGGGTAATTTGTGGTGATGATTAAGAAATGACATTGTCCGTGGAAAACAAGTTGCCTCCAATTAAAAAACTAAAGACCGACTCAAAGAAAATGTGTATTATGTGCACTCAAGCATTTACTTACTCTTTGTCACAAAGGGAGTTGCACTGAGATTATGATGGTTGAGGTCACCATCCGGCCCTTTTCATTGTGGTGGTTGTTGCAGATTGAGTTCAACCGAAGCAATGTGCAAGTGATGGAAGCCAATGAAAGCAAATTTGAAGACCCCCGTTGGAATCTAATCAACCTTCAGGGGGTTAACACCTGTGAGGTGTGAACAACAACAACAACAACAAAGTACAAAGTGCAACATTTACCAGAAAACAAATTAAAGGGACATTGAACTGGGGAGTCCTGGGATGAAGCTTATATAGTTCAGATTCGAGAACGAGAATGAATGGTTCTGCTGCGGGACCACATAATCTGCGTATTGTTGGTTTAGAAATGAGTCAAATACTTTCCTAGGTTGTTTTCAGGGTTTAAACTAATAGGACCGATAAGCCATCATAAATGTTTGCACTGGTTCACTGATTAGACAATAACAAAAACAAGGCACAGGTTTGGTCTATAGCTTCACATACACATACAGACACGTGTACGCACCTGCACGTATACATATGTGTGTGTAAACTAGAATGTAAAGTACGTATATCGCACTACAGCAGACTAAATATTGTCATCGAACTAAAAAAAAAGGATTAATCACGCAGGAGTTTAAAACTGCATGATACAAACACCAATGACACACATCAGACTTTTGTATGCGCTTTGAAGTTAAAATTGGATGAATAACATAACACTGATTAATCATGCATAGCGTGCGTGCGAGATTGGCAGAGGAAAACCACCCGAAGCACTAGACCACTAGAAATTAGACCACAAGCATTATAGCAACGGCATCTCTGAGTTGGCAATAGCTCTTTAGCTTGACTATGTTAGGATAGCAGGCTAACAAAGCACCTAAAATATGTATATCCATCAGCTCAGCACCCATATATTGAGATTAGACAGAAACGAATCAATTTTCGTTACTCAAGAATAATCTAATAAAGAAATACAAGCAAATCTTACAATTGAAGCACATAAAGGTTGAATGCGGACCTCCAGGAAGGATAGAGCTTTAGATGGTGGAACGTAATGTAGGACGAGATCAACTGTATGGGCTGACGTGGAAAATTTGGCAGCTTGGCTTGTATGACTTCTTGATTGCAGCCTGCTCGAATTTCTTCATGGCTATTTCATTTTCTTCTAAGCCTGTCTGGAAAAAATATCTGACCCACCAAGAAGCACTCCGATGCTTGGCCTTCGAGACAATAAGGCCAATAATGTCAGGCTTCTCATTAGAGAATTACTAGTACGGAGGCTTTTAAAATTCAAAAATGTTATGCGGTTTACAAGAAGGAATAAAGCATTATTAGAAAATTTCTGATGTCAGGCACCAATAGAACAGATATAGTACTAGATATATGACATATATCATATAATGACAACTGACCAGGAAGGTCGATAATATTAACATTGGAAGAAACATTACTAACTGATCCATTTCACCTGCAACAGTACATGATGATATGATAAGGTATAAGCAGAAAATATTTTGCAATATTATTTCTAACATAGACTACATAAACCAGAAATTTTTTGGTATAATTACAGCAAATGAATTTTTTTTGGCAATACAACAGAGCATACAGCTTCCTAATATTAAAACTCTTACTGAATTTCAAGTGAATTTAATGGCATGAGAAACCCATTAATTACACTTAAAAACCTCAGTATAAATGAAATTACAACCTTAGTTGGACACCAAACTATTTATATTAGTAACATACAAAATTCTATACAAAGATATGGATCATAACACATGAGCTTCGCCTTAATTCCCTTTTTTCGTTAACTCGTTTTAGAACCATTAGTCTGATTAACATCAGTTAAATAATTTTAAATAAAAAACAGCTTCAAACAAACTGATAGAAAGGAAGAATTGAGATAAAGCCTTTGAGACCTGGTCAGAAATAAACATTTTGCTGAAATACTAATATTATGGTTATCTTGCAGCACACTTTTGCTTCTTCACTCACATCTGAATTTAAGATTAACCCTATCATGCACGCATCACACAGACTCCTGACGTTTCTGAAAAACAGATGGAATATTCTATACGAAATTTCTTTACTTCCATGTGAAGAGATTTTTTACCTTAACATTTATAATTATATTGGCAATAAAGATTTTTCCTTTTACTCTGATGTTATATAATTATTGAAAGGAAGTTCTGCATATGAACCACATCCTCCAATAAAGTAGAGTCATGTTGAAATTGGTTAGCCATTTTAAATCACGAGATTAATACAAAAAAATTCAAGCGACCTAGAATGAAAGAAGGAAAAGGGATGGAAATGACATATTTGATTAGTCACAGTAGATGCATAGAGAAAGAAGGATATAGAAGACGCCGAAGATTCTGAATAAATGCAAGTTATTATTGCTGTTATCTATAAGAAACCCTCTGGTTCTTATTCAAACTATAAGCACACTCAAACAAGCATATGACAAGTTGTATGGGGGCCAGTCATTAAGCAGTTTCCTGGTCAATTGCAACTTAAAACTTCAGATAAAAAAAAAATGATATAATAAGCAACCAACCCCCCAAAAAACAAGTTATTGATGGCAAACCAAATATTTGACAGTAAACGAATAGCCACTATTATAGTTTAATACTTACCGGCCTTCCAAATTTTGATAGATCAGAAATTTTCGCCCTCTGTTGACCGGGATAACCTACAAACAAATCGAAAGGAATAAGAATATAGATGTTTTATGATTATTCATCATGTTAAATAAATTACAAGAAAAAGATTTACTCTATTTATGCCAACATAAAATTTCACCTCAGAGAAGCTGCTTCCACTATATTATTTCTAACCTTGCTACATGAAATTTATTTATTTCTAGTTAAAAGCTACGTTGCTACTTCGACTATATGCCACCATCCAATCTTCTCCTTTCTCCATTTTGTGGTCGTTTCCTCGATTGTCTTTGTGTATGTATACATACATAAATTTGACATTAAATTTTCAGTGAGTATGAATTGTTCATAACATATACAAAAATATGAATATGATGGAGTCCGGTTAGGAATCTTTACACGCAACTCTTAGCAAATTCGGCAAGAGTTAAGCCTGTACATAGAGTTAATTCTCTGCTGCAAGCTGAGTTGGCCGATTTGACTTGATAAATACAATCCCTATTCAGATCAGGTTGAATCTAAGCCTATGAATCTTATCCTATTAGTTCTATGTTTTGAACTTTATTCATTGGGTGCTCCAAATTGAATACCCAAGCTATCAACAAGAATGGGCTCTTTATCTAAATTATAGAACAATGAGGGCTTTTGATCTCACAGAATGCATATGAGCATATAGGATATGTAGACATGAAGAACAAAAAAGTGAAAAAGATAACTAGTTCTTGAATGTTGCTACTTACGGACCCCTAAATATTAACCGCCTCACATTAAAAAATAAATAAAGCTACAGTACACACATTGTCTACATTTACTTTGGATCTATAGATCCTAGTGATACTGTTGGACATGCAGCTTCACATATGACATACAGATTTTGCATGAATGTAGTTCCAATTATTCCATATGTTGCATATAACCCTAAACAAAATAAAGTGAAGATGGAAATATATCAGAATAAAGGCATGAGATGTTTATGGAAGTACCAGTAAAGATAACAAGACCATCTGCAGCTACTCTTGCCAAGTCCGGAAGGGTCTTGTTAAGATACTTTGGAGATAAATAATCCAGTGCATCTGACACTATTACAAGCGAAAATGATTTTGGCCTGTAAGGTAGAGGGAACTTGATATCAGCTACACGCACAATGCCCTTGCGAACAAGGCTCTTGCAGCTACTATCAGCATCTTCCAGATCATATGGTTCCACACCCCAAGCTTCAGTTTCCTCTTCTTTCCACAGTTTAGAAACCACAGAACAAGTATCAGGGCCCACATGCAAAACTTTATGCATGCTGTCACCATATGCTTTCTGCAGAACAGGTATTGCCTGATGAACCTCTGCTGTGCAGGAAACACCTGTACAAGTGAAAAAAAAAATTGTGAAAAATCACAAATAACTGCTGTCATACTTCTTTAACTTATCTAACTCAACAAAATGTTTACGATTCTATTCTACCTACAGTCATGTCCCATAGCTATCGAAATATCCATGTTCTTTGTTTAAGAATAATATTACAAATAATTTAACGGGAAACTAGCGCTGAAGTGTCTCAAACTCTCAGTGTTCCAATAGTTGCCCATGTCTTCAGCCACTCAACCAACAATTTGAGGCGGAATCCGCAGAAACTTGGGTTGTCAAATCACAGGTGAGAATAAATAACATAACACAGTGAACTTGTAAGGCTTAGAGCTTTATCCAATTAGGCTTGACCTTGCTGCAGTAACATAGGCTTTCAATATGATAGGATTCACCAGAAAACACATTATTGAACTCAATCAATCAAGTGACACTGGCGGACGGAGTTAGCCCATACTACATATACTAGCTTCAAACTTTCCGTCAATTAGCATGCAAAAACAAGGAAAATCCTTATGAACTAAACATGCACTGGGATTCACATTATAATGTTAGTTATATGGCATAAATTGCACAGTAAGTGATGCATCGATACACTTACATTTAGCTCTAAGCATTTACATAGTTCTCATTTATAATACTTGAGATGTAACTCTTTATAGATCCCTGGTAGGAGATACATTTTGTGATTCTTTGCTCATAATTAATGTAGCTTAATAAATTATTATCAAACTAATCCAAATACAAGTATTTTAGGATAAAAAATTGTGAAGCAAATAAAAACTGTGTTACCTTCCATCCTGTTGAAGGACTCCTTATCACTGCCACCTGATAAAATTAAATAATAAAAAAAATCCTAACTCAATTTACACTTTCACATAAAAGAATATATAAAAAATTCCCTAAAAAATAACAAAATCTACCTGATCCAGTGTAAAAGTATCCAATTATAAGAAACGCGCCCTGAGAAAATTTCAAGAAACAACCTAATCAAGTTACAAATATTCAAAATGAAAAATTAAAAGAAAAAAAATCGAAATCGTACCACAAGGACGAGCACAATCGAGAGCAATGGCGAGGTTTTCGACTTCGGATTCAGCGAACCGACCATCGGGATGCTTCCGCCATCGCCCAAACGCCGAGACGGAACTGCTCTCCTCGACATCGAGAAACTTCTCGAAGCGAAAGCTTCAACCTGATTCCAGATCTAAATCTCGATGGACGTGAAATCGCCCTAGAAATCGAAATCAACAACTCAAAATTAGCGGGAAAATGTACCTTTGATCTGAGATCTGGTGCTCTCGTCGCTGGATCTCAAGCTTCGACGGGTTAATGGAGCGATTATTTTGCAGAGTGAGCTAGCTAATTTCTGATGGTATTTCGACAAATTTTTTTTATTATTCTTTTCGTCGGTAGCGTTTTTGGGGACCGTACGATTTTGATCCCGCCTTGCTAAAGTTTGAGAGTAAATATTTTGTTGGTTAAGATGGAATTTAACCAACCTCATATTTTCTTTTTTAATACATTTTTTAAAAAAAACTTGCACGTATGCGACGCAATGTCTAATGGTTTTTCAATCACACCGTAAAAATAAAATATTTCGTACATTAGGTATTGGATGTGTCATTTCTTTTGTCCTTAAGAAATAATAAAAGGTAACGCATATATCGAAAAATAACAGGCAAAATGATATAGATTTTCCCGCAAGGTTGGGTATCGATTGAAATTTGATCGTAACATTCTCAAGGAAACGCTCTATGGAGTTTTATCAGTTCATTGATCAAAACGTTGCATGAAAAAAAAGGGGCTATTCGTTGTCCCATCATAAAAATAAAAATAATAATAAATGGAAATTAATATGTACAATATGCCACAGATATAGGTAGTGTTTAATTGTTATTAACCGTTATTTCAGTTCAGCATGTTAAATGAATGAGGTGATAAATTATAAACCATTTCTCCGCTTAACAATTATTTGTCCAGTGAGGCTCATAAGAATATGCATATATCGTTCCAGCTTTCGCACGAGATTAGAGTCTAGAGACTAATACCTCATTACTTATCTCATTAATATCCTATTTCTTTTATAAAAGAAAAAAATTCATGTTTCTTAACAACCTCCATTGGGCCTGAATTTAAACATAGATATGAGTCTTATGACCCAAGGTCAGCTAGCTTTTGGGTTTGGGCTTCTTCTGGGCCGATTGTTCGTCTCTATCCTGACATCTGCCTTCCCATAAATTTTCCCTCGCTCCCTCGAATTCTCGCAAATCCAAACAAAAAAATTCGAAAAAAATGGCAGAGATGTCCACGTCATCTCATCCCCAACCTCCCACCGGCGGTGAACAGATCCGACGACCAAACCCTAACTCCGGAAGTACGGAGGCTGCGGCGGCGGACCCCGGATCATCTTCGGTGGGCCCCAGGTCCAGTATGATCAGTTTTGCCTGCGATGCCCAATTTGGTAAAAGAATCGCTAGAAATCTCCCCAAATTTATTTAATCCCAATTGATAATATATAATGTTATGATCAATTTGTTTTATTGTAGAAAAATGAAGCAGGAGGGGCAAATTTCGGGGGGGGGGGTGGGTGGGCGCAAGTGGGAGTGCGGGAAGCGATGGAGGTGTCGATGATGTATAACTTCATGTAATCAGATTTCTTTGGATTTCTAATTGCAGTAAAATACCAGAAAGAATACCATAAGACTACGGAAGTGCTGTAGCAAGACTGGGGACTTAATTATCTAAATTTAGTGTGCAATCCCTTTCATCGGTTCAATTTGTAATATAATTTTGTTTGATGCAATGTGCATGCCTTATTTTAGAGAGTGTTTACGTTAGAAAGATACTTGCATGGGTAAGTGGATTTTTAGAGGAGTTTAGGGTCCCATAATCCTCCTTGATGGCTGAAAACCGACGTTGAAGTCAGTGATAGATTAAACAAATTTGCTAAATGCAGAATCTAGTTTCATGGCATTGTTCATTGTTCTTGCGTACCTTGGGGTAGTGGAAATTACCCACTATTTGTAGAGGGTTGGTAGGGGAACATTGGTAATTTTGATCGGGTCGACGCAGTCTGTCGGTCTGACTGTACTTTACATGTGTCGATATTCAGTTGAATGAGTCACTTTTGCGTTTAACGCAACAGGGGAAAAATGGTTGAAGTGCTGACATTGTCTGAGGAGTCATTTTGACTTCGGCCCAAAGAGTCATAATGACTCTGGCCATGCATTAAATGTGATGACGACTGGGCGCCGAAGTATGATATTGCTGAAGCTAATAGGTCGTCTCGTCATTTGAGGCATTCCTTAGTGAGAGTCCGAGCAGAAGACATCTTTCATCTCAGACTTTGATTTTGTTGCGTCCAGTGGAAGCGGACTCAATCCACAACAAGTCGGTAAGCAATGCACAAAGAACACAACGAGCACAATCCACAATCCAAACAGCCAAGATCAATCGCAAACATAGAGAATTACGTGGTTTGGCAAGATGGCTACGTTCATGGGGAGAGGATTAGGAGATTTCACTATATGGAGGAGAAATACAATGAGTTATAACTCTCAAACAATTAAACTAACCCTCACCAACAAGATCTCACTCACCTACTCATAATCTCCCTCTAAAAGTGCTCAATTTTCTATGATCAACTCTGTACAGAACACCCCTTTTTATTTTTTATTTATATATAAACCCTAACTCTAAAACAGAATAGGATTTTGTTTTCTCGACCCGACATCGGTCGACCGATATGCTCAATTGGTCGACCGAATGCGAACATGAAAACATGCACAAAAGAAAATAACTTCAATCGATCGACTGATAGATCCTATCGGTCGATCGTCTAGAGGAATTTACAATACTCGGGATCTCAGGATCATATCGATCGACCGATAGGATTTATCAGTCGACCGACCAGAGAGATTTTTCAACAGATTCTTCTAGCAGATCTCGGCTTGAAGACGCCTTTCGTCTCGAACTTGGGCTGCTAGAGTGATCAGCGATGCTCACACCTGGATCGAGCTTTCATATTTATAGGACTCAATTAGTTCATCATTACATGTGGCCGACTCTCAAGAGCTTATTAGACTTGGTAATTTTCATGATATAACAGAGAGTATCTAAGTCATATTATTTGTGTTGGGGATTCATCCTATCAACAACAGGTCAAATAAACCTCTCGTGGAACGTGCCCTCCGGATCTTGTGTTGAAAAAAGGCAAGAAGAAATTATAGCAAATAAAAGAAAACTTTGCAAGAAAAAATAGAAGAGAGCACCAAAATTTTAACGAGGTTCGGCAACTTGCCTACGTCCTTGGAAGCCACACAAAAAATTTTCTTTGAATATTAAAGAAGATTACAAAGCTTGTAAGAGATGATCTCAAACTCCTTGAGATCACTCAAAAAACTCTCTTTTTATTTCTCTGAAAAATCGTCGCTCAAGACGCTGCAAAAATCACCACAAAAAAATGCTCTGGAGATTGCTCTGGAAAACTCATGTTTAAGTGGCGGTCAGGGTTCCCTATTTATAGGGAAACCCTAGGTCAAAACAGATTAGGAATCTGTTTTCTGCGAGTTCGTCTGACTGCGAAGCTCGCCTGTATGACTTATGTTCGCCTGCACTTAGAGCTCGTCTGCACTTGGAGCTCGCCTGAACCTCCAAAGCTCGTCTGATCTTCCAAGTTCCCTGAACTTCCAAAGCTCGCCTGAACTGCAGGTTTGTCTGAACTCAGCTTTGAGCTTCGCCTGAACTTCTATGTTCATCTGAATTATCAAGTTCGCCTGATTTCTTAACTTACTGAAATATTTGCTTTGCGTTCTAAGGTTTGGGTCTACACCCAAAACCAACAATTTGTTCTGCAGAGTATGATTGCATAATTACGTTCATATTTTTAGAAACCCATAACCATTATTATTAAGCATTTGCTGACTATTCAGTTGCATGACTTTTTCATCGTCATACTTAGCTAGTTAGACTGGGGTTTAGCTTAAGTCTAGATTTCTTAGTGTTTACGCCGTTATTGCTGCAATAATGCATAGTTGTGTGAAAAGCATGTAAAAAATTTATGATTGAAGAAGAACAATAAAACTAAAACCTTTCTTGTCCTCTTATTCTTTTGAATTATTGTTTATGTGATTAAATTGTAGATATATTATAGGATGCACACCAATTATTTATTTAGTTTATCTTATGTCAGCAAATCTTTAGTTTGCATATATGTTCGTTTAGAAGGTACCCTGTCCAAGCTTATTGAGGTCATCATCACTAGCATCTATGACGCCCCAAATGCCTGGGTCATCTTCAAACAGCCAATCAGCATTAATGCAAAGTACCCTTGTGTTGGGGTTGAACACACAAACGACAACCTGTGCCTTTCCGGATCTTGTGTTGAGAGTAGGCAAGCAAGACACCACAGCAAATAAAAGAAAACTTGCAGGAAAAAAACAAACAAAAAAAGAAAACATTAGATTTAACGAGGTTTGGCAAACGTGCCTACGTCCTTGGAAGCCACATCAGAAATTCTTTGATTAATTGAAGAAGATTACAATGCTCGCAATAGGCCACACTCTCTCTACGATCTCTGATCTCCAAGTGTCGTTAAAACCCTCTCAAAGACGTCCTCACATAATCCTAAAATATTTTAGGAAACATATATATACTCAGCCCAAAAACAGATTCTAACCCGAACCAGGAAACTACCTGACCCGACTTTGGTCGACCGATAGCATTGCATCGGTCGACCGATATCATTGCCTCGGTCGACGAGCAAGAACCCTATTTTCTACAGGGTTTCTCGTGCACGTTTTCGGTCGATCAGGGCAAGCCCGCGGTCGACCGTCCCGAAACTCCTGTACTATTTTTTTGGCTTCACATCGGTCGACCGACGAGCTTGTGTCGGTCGATCGATAAGAGGATTTTTGTGTAGCTTATGATTTTTGATTCCAGGTTTGGTTATCCACTCCCGAAACCAACAATCTCCCATTTGGAGACCAAACTGTCATCAACGAGCTCTCCCGAACTCCCGTCGTCTTCGCAAACATCTTCTCCTATCCGGAAAAATTTCATTCTTCAATCAATATCTTGGTGATCCCGTCTATCCTCTTAGTGTGACTCTACCTTCGTCTTCTACGCGTGAAGGCCAACTGAAGTTACGCACAACTCCAGTTTGTCGGTGGTCATTGCTTTCGTCAACATGTCCGCATGATTTTGACTCTCCAAAATCTTCTCTAATTATAACTTGTCGTCCTCTATCAGCGAGCGTATGAAGTGGTAACGTACGTCGATGTGCTTCGTTTTGACATGATATACTGGATTCTTGTGAAGGTGTATAGCACTTTGGCTATCACAATAAAAAACGTCGTTCCCCTGCTTCAAACTCAACTCTTCCAAACACCCGGTCAACCAAATGTTGCTTCCCATCTTACTTATCAGATATCGTAATATCCACTTCACGACCTCCTAATGCTGCTTCCCTGAATTGCTTGCAAACCTACTCACAACTCCCACTGTATGGGCGATATCTGACCTCATGCAAACTATCGCGTATATAAAACCATCAATGGTTGATGAATATGACACTCTGCTCATATGATCCTTCTCTGCATCTGTCTTGGGCAATTGCTTCTCAGATAACTTGAATTGACTTCCAAAGGGCGTGCTGACGGGCTTGGCATTCTTCATGTTGAATCTCTAAAGTACCTTTTTGATGTATTCAGTCTGACTCAACTTTAACGTCCCTTCAGATTTATCTTGACTGATTCGCATCTTAAAAATTTGTTTCGCTGCACCCAGATACTTCATAGCAAACTCTTTCACTAACTGCTTTTTAAATTTGTTTCTCTCTTTTAAACACGGTCCTACAACTAACGTGTCATCAACATACAATAATAACACAATATAACTGGACTCGAACATCTTGAAGTAGCAACAATGATCTGAATTGCATCTTTCATAGTCATTGCTCTGCATGAAGTTATCAAACTTCTTGTATCACTGTCTCGGAACATGTTTCAAATCATACAAGCTCTTCTTGAGTCTACACACAATCTCTTCCTTTTCTTATTCTATAAAACCAACATATTGCTTCATGTAGATTTTTTTCATCAAAGTCACCATAAAGAAATGCAGTCTTCACATCTAACTGCTCAATGTAGAGATTTTCAGTAGCTACTAAGCTCAATACTACTCTGATGGTTGTAAGCTTCACGATGGGAAAAATATCTTCGTATAATCCACTCCTTCTCGTTGTTGGAACCCTTTCACAACTAATCTGGCCTTGTACCTCTTGATTCCATCACTCTTCTGCTTGACTTGGTAGACCCACTTATTATGTAAGACTTTCTTTTGTGCAAATAACTGGGCTAACTCTTATGTCTCGTTCGAGTGGAGAGAATCTATCTCTTCTTGCATTGCTTGCTCCCACTGTTGAGATTCACTAACTTGCATAGCTTCCTCATAACACTCCGGTTCTCCGTCATATGTCAGAAGTAAGTAATCAGGTAATGAAAGATATCTGTAATTTGGTTTGGGAACCTTGGATGACCTCCTAAGCTCCACATCCTAGGTAGTAGTCTGAAGTCTCTGCACCTGGAGTCTCCTCCGTTCTTCGGTCTTCTCCCCCATTTGAAAGTTCCCCAAATCCATGTACTTGGATCCACCTACATCCTTAGTGCTGCTCCAACTGCTTTGGTTATTCTTGGCATAGTCCATGTCCTTGTACATCACATTTTTATTGAATTTCACATCTCTGCTCCTGATGATTTTCTTATTCTTCTTATCCCAAAGACGATATCCGAACTCATCAATGTCGTATTCAATAAATGTACATTTCTGTGACTTAGCTTCTAGCTTGTCCCTGATATGGTCACTGATATGAACATATGCCACGCAACTAAATACTCGTAAATGTGAGAGATTAATCTTATTGTCACTCCAAACCTTTTCTGGAATCCCAAATTTTAATAGAATTGATGGCTCATGATTAATCAAATAAGTTATCGTATGCACCGCGTCCGCCCAAAACATCTTAGGTAGACCTGCATATAAACGCATGCTCATCGTACGCTCTGTCAACGTCCTGTTCATCCTCTCTGCAACGTCATTCTGTTACGGTGTTCCTGGAGTAGTTCTCTCTAAACGAATCACATTTAGGCTACAGAATTTTTTGAACTCCTCTAGCTTGTATTCTCCAACATTGTCCGATCTCAGGCACTTTACTTTCAGATCTGTCTCATTCTCTACCATGGATTTCCACTTCTTGAAGATCTCGAACACCTCTGACTTGTGCTTCATGAAGTATACTCACACATTCCTCGAGTGATCGTCGATAAAAGGTGACATAGTACGCCGAACCGTCAAGAAAAGACCCGTTAGCTGGACCCCAAACATCTGTATGGATAAGCTCTAGCTTCTGAGCTTTAGGTGATCTTCCACTCTTCTGAAAGCTGACCCTCTTCTGCTTTCCGTAGATGCAATCCTCGCAAACACCAACTTCAACTGAATCGATACATGTTAGATTTCCCTGTGAGTGTAGAATCTTCATACCATTCTCATTCATGTGTCCCTTCCGGATCTTGTGTCGAGAGTAGACAAGCAAGAAATCACAGCAAATAAAAGAAAACTTGCAGGAAAGAACGGACAAAAGAAGAAAACACCAGATTTAACGAGGTTCGGCAAACGTGTATACGTCCTCGGGAATCAAACCAGAAATTCTTTGATTAATTGAAGAATATTACAATGCTCGCAATAGACCACACTCTCTCTAAGATCTCTGATCTCAAAGTGCCGTCAAAACTCTCTCAAAGACGTCCTCACATAACCCTAAAAACGTTTTAGGAAACATATATATACTCAGCCCAAAAGCAGATTCCAACCCGAACCAGGAAACTACATGACCCGACTTCGGTCGACCGATATCATTGCTTCGGTCGACTGGCCAAAACCCTGTTTTCTACAGGGTTTCTCGTGCACGTTTTCGGTCGACCGGGGCAAGCTCGTCGGTCGACCGTCCCGAAACTCCTGTAATATTTTTTTGGCTTCATATCGGTCGACTGATGAGCTTGTGTCGGTCGACCGATAAGAGGATTTTTGTGCAGTTTATGATTTTTTATTCCAGGTTTGGTTCTCCACTCCCGAAACCAACACTTTGCTCAACAACAATGGTTGATGCAAATTTAGCCGACAGTGCCTGTTACAGTTCCTCCTTATCCTCTTCAGCATCAACAGCAGCGGAGGCAGCAGCAAGCGTTGTTGTCACAGAAAATATATTTAAATTCCTTGTGCTTGTCACATCAGCAAATTTGTCAACTGTTTCTACATCAGTCACAGATGGTTACACCACAAAAACATCTACATCATAAATCAGAACAGTTTCAACAGCAACAACAACCATCACCAAGAATTGAAGGAGCTGCAGCTGAACAGTCTCCACACTTGACGGGATCACATCCAGGAACAAATGCCTGCGGAGCAAGAACTGTAGGTAGAAGTTCTGAGAGGCAAATAGGCAGTCAACTGCTTGGACAGCGGAATTTACAGGATTTGGTTTCACGGGTATATACTGATTCCAACTCCTGAGTGATTTGTATCGTTTAAGCTGGTTGTACTCTAGTTTTCTTGCTTTCATGTCATCAGATTATATCACAAACTTATTTGGGGTGGATCATACAGTTGACATGCATTTGTACACTAGAGATGTGCATATTTAGTGGATTATGCTATACTGAATTGGTATAGCGTACAGGTGACTCTGATCAAAACGTGAAGGGTTTGTGAATGTGATTAGTCAGATGAAGGGTTTATGAATTTTGATCGATGAGTTTTCACTGGTAAAGGCAGCCTTCAAATTAACCGTGTGAACTTCATATTTTGATGAGCGAAGGTAGAGATATGTATTATTTGATTTGTGATAAAATGCATGGACAAATTAGCAGGGGCGTGCCTTTTTAACGTGCATTTTGCAGCGTATGTAACAGTATTGATATTCTTTAACAATTAAATCTGATTGAAGGAAACCCTTGTGCAGAGAAGAACTGGCATTTGAGGATTCAATGATATGCACGGGATGAACAGAAGAATCGAGGAATATCTTAAAAACTTCATACACCGAAGTTTATAATAAGCTTTATGTTTACAGTGGACATAACTTGCATTGTTTTCATAATCCTAGTTTTATTATGCATGTTTTATCGTAGTTGTCTGGTAGTAGCTTACTATGATACTCTGGAAAGAGGGAACTACCTAGGGCCTAGAATCTGTTAAATTTGCAGATTAATTTAAACTAGATCAATCTGAGTTGCCCATACTAGTGTATTTAAGTATCCTTCAAGAAAGTATGTTTACTATAGAAGCATTCAAAAAATAACTGTGTAGTCCTTCCTTTCTGTTTGTTTAATGTCTCTATTATTTTTTTCCCCTTATGTTATCGCATATCAAATCTTAATTACCGGACATTTTGCATCACCGCCTACCATTATATGGTAAAACATCATTTGGAAAAGGGGATTGATAATTAGTAGTCTTGCATGTTTGTATTGCCAGATTCATTTTGACAAATTTAGAGGCACGTGGTCTCGACACTTGGAAGTTTGCTCGATGAAGAAACGGCAATTCATGCGAAGGAATGATTTCCATGAGGAAAGCAAAGCGCGTGCAGCTGTTGCAGCTCCTTTACCGAGCATGCATGTGTATGTATGAAGTCACAGCCTCAGGTTTTCTCCAACAATAAATCATCATGTTTGCCCTATTGCAGCTTGTTCACTCTCTTTCGAAAAGATGTCCGCATCCTTTATCGAAAGAGGCTTTTCTCTACTACAGTGCTTCTAATTATGCAAGGAGCGAATGCTGAATCCTTTTAGGGCTTGTTCATAATCATCTGAGAATTGAAAAGAGATGTATCATCATACAAGAAAACTTTCATTCTCTTCTCATATTGCCAGGTTTCAGCAAGTGTATGTTTTTGGCAATCAGTGAAGTTTTTTGTCTAACAAATGGGAGCTCAGTGGTCCCAAGGCCTTCAGCAGCTGCTTTGGAGTTGGACCACAACCCAACAATCTCCCATCTTTGTTGAAGAGAGAGGGCTTTTCCTTTAAAGTTTACCGCTTTGGATTTGGTCTCTGTTCTCTTCTTCTGAGCTTTGTTCCAAAGTTTACAGAGACTAGGTGTCATTTAGTCTTTTGGTTGGTGGTCAGGAATACTGAAAGAACAATTTTTTAAAACAGCCCCAAAAAGATTTTTATTTTTTAAAATCGACCCTTTTTTTTATTTACCAAAACCAACTCATTTTTTGATTAGCAGCCTAATCACCCTCCTAAACAGTCGGGGTTGTCAACCCCGACTATTTAGGAGAGTGTTAAACCCCAATTAGAAGCCTTAAACCCTAAAAATTTATGTCCTAAATAGTCGGGGTTGGCAACCCCGATTATTTAGGAAGGTGATTAGGCTGCTAATCAAAAAAACGGGTCGGTTTTGGTAAATAAAAAAAAGGGTCGATTTTGAAAAATAAAAATTTAAATGGGGCTGTTTTGAAAAATTGTTCAATATTAAAATGTAGGGGTGTATTCGGTCCGGATACGGCTCAGATATGATGCTTATCATATCCATATCCGCTTACCCATCTCGGATACAGATACGGATATACCTCGGTAAGAAAAATTTATAACCATATCCGCTAAAATCGGATACGGTTACGAATATACATGTAGATATATAAGCGGATATGCATGTAGATACAAAACAGATATGAGAAAACTAGATAGTATTGAGAAAAACATAGTTCATGTGATACAAAAGAGTTTGTTAATATGTCCATTATAATTGAAAAGTTAAGATTAGACATCTTGATCATCAAAATTAACCACAAATCCATAATCTAAGAATCAAAACTATCGTAAGAGTATGACTAATATGTATTCGGATATTTCGGATACGGATACAGATATTTCACTACAAAACCATATCCGTAACCATATCCTATCGGTTATAGATTTGAGTAATCATATTCGTATCCTAACGGATACGGTTACGGATATTTTCTCGAATACGGATACGGTTTAGCACCCCTACTGAAATGACATTTCCTTGTAAAGTATCTCTGCCTAAAAGCTGTTATTGTCTGATAATTGCTTGTAAGAGAATTCACTGATTTTAGTATGTGCTTGTCTTTTATCTCATGGTATTCATTGGTTGTTAGTTGTGTGAGAACCAAATTATAGCAGCAAAAAACACTAATACTTCCAAAGATTATGGTGGTTTTCCGAGCAGTGGTAAATTTGTTCTCACGTTTACATTATGGATGTGCATGTTAATAATTGTGAAAATAATGAGGATGGGCATGTTAATAATTCTGCTACACTTGAAAATGACGCTACATTTGAAAAAAAAAAAAACTTAAATACCCTCACACTTAAAAATCAACAAAAATTCTGCTACACTTGACGAAACCAAAGGGAATGTACTCGGACTTGAAAAAATCACATAAATACCCTTGAACTAGGAAAAATCTTAAAAAATTTAAGATAGAAACACTCGAAATTATATATATCCGTTTTCTTGACAATTCAATTGCGACACTCGCTAACATCTTTTATCATTCATGCATCGCGTACACCAGAATACTAGTGTGAATAAAGCAAGCAACATTTACTTCCCAACATCTTTCTAGTGGCTCTCCATATCATGGAAGATACTGAAATCTAGTGATTAAACAATTAAAAGATGCACAATCTCCTGTCAGTGTTAAAGTTGTGATGGTGTCCTAAAGGCAATGGAGTATTTGTATGCTGGTGTAAGCTTTGATGCCAATTGCACTTAAAAATTCAAACCGACAATTAAGAAAACACTGATTAAATCATCTAAGAAACTCATTCAAGTTGCCCCTTCTCATCACAATTCTTAAAATAAAGTCTCCAGTTAGATGGACCATCCTCATCCTCTCGCATTCAATAGAACATGGTTGACATTAAAATATTTTCCTAATGGCTTTTAGATGACCTCAAATGTCATTTCTTAAGAGTCACAGAGACCTCATCAATTATATCCTCTGCCTAAAGGTGACCTTTTCATTAATAAAAAAAAAAGAGCTTAACCTCTCTTCGAAAGCCGAACAAAGGGCAGTTTAAATAACAAAAATGCCTCAACGACATAAAAATGGGATAGATAGAGGGGGACACCTCACCTGCCCCCCTCTATCTGTTCTATTTTCGGGTATCTTTAACAGCACCCTTTAAATAACTATTATAATCCTTACCTTGGTGGTGGGCTCCATTGCAAATCCTTTTTTCAACTTTCCCCTTTTACTTTTTCTTTTTCCTCATGATAATATGTGTGGACTTTTCTTCCTCCTTTTCCCTTTAATTATAGAAGATTATTGGTTAGAGACCAGGTACACGATTTAATATTTCAAGTCAATGATAGGGATAGTGATGCCAAAGTTTATGCGCGTATGTATGTCATTCCGCGTGCAATTTGGTTAAAGTTGAAAATGTTCGTATTAATTTTTAGGGACGTGTCATCCGCTACCCTATGTACTTAATACTTAATACATATAGGTTAATAATTGTATCCCACTACATTATGATTTATGAGTATAGGAATGATGTAATGCTGTCCCCTCCTCGATCATAACAAATTTGATTAAGTTAGGAAAAATAAGATCAACTAAATGGAATTCCAGAATATGAGAGTCATATTGAAGCTCCTAACCATCTTGGTTATCTGCAATGGGTGTTCTGATTATATCAGTCTTGATTTTTTTTTATTTAATCACATATTTATTTGCCTTATATTATTAGAGTTAGCAAAAAGCACTAGTTGACATAGGATGAGATGATCTAGTAGAAAAGGATTCATATAGAATATATAGAATAAAAATATTAATTATTGCTCTTTACTTTAGTAGAAAAAGAAATTAACGTATCTTTGAACATTATGGTTGAGGTTACATCATTTGTCAGTTGACTATTATCGTAACTAGTTATATTTAACTTTTTAAGTCAATTATTAACATTTTTTAGGTTCCAATGTCAGTGTCGTGATAATGAAATTACGGGCCAAGTATACAATTGAAGTTTTTTGGAGAGTAAATTATTTCATTTTGAAACTATCAACTAATCCTATTATATGTTTTTTAGATAGAAAAGTTCCCATCACACTTATAAAATGGGAGATTGACTTTCCTTAATAAGAAAATAGGTATCGAGTTGCTGACTTTTGTAAACGAAGTGGTTCATCCTCTCTCCTCAGACCCGGCCCACAGCGGGAACTTCGGGCACAGGTCGTATTATTATTTTTAACTAAAAATGATTTGATGTACCCTTTCTATTACTAATTTATCGTTTGGGCTTGATATTAATGTATGAATATCCCTAAAAAGATGTGCTAGTAATGGAGTAAGCACTAAGCGCTAGCATACAAATAAACTTTATGCGTTGTTAATAAATATTTATCGTAATACGTAAATCTATCTCGTATAGTTTATGAACTTATTTTCTAACTCAAAGGGGGGGATGGGGAAGGCCATATAATATATCGTATTATTATTTTTAACTAAAAATGATTTGATGTACCCTTTCTATTACTAATTTATCGTTTGGGCTTGATATTAATGTATGAATATCCCTAAAAAGATGTGCTAGTAATGGAGTAAGCACTAAGCGCTAGCATACAAATAAACTTTATGCGTTGTTAATAAATATTTATCGTAATACGTAAATCTATCTCGTATAGTTTATGAACTTATTTTCTAACTCAAAGGGGGGGATGGGGAAGGCCATATAATATATTTCAAAAAAAAAAAAAAAAACTTATACAATAATTATAACCCTCATTGAGAAGTCTGGAAGAGGACCATTAATCGGAGATGAAATTAATAGTCCATCTACTCAGACCCAATTGACTGAAAAGGAATAACTATTTGAATCATAAGTCCTAGCATATTTAACCATATATTCATCTAATTGATTTTTCCGATGCAAGACTAATTAAGCTCATCTCACGTCTTTTGCCATACCAATTAGCGTAATGGAAGTGACTTTAAGATGGTATCAGAATTGTATAGTAACACGGAAGGTTAAGATGTGACGTTGTAACCACAACTTCAGATTTTGGTGCAATAAAAATAGATTGAAGAGCTATCGTTAACAAGATAACGGATGTGAGGATGAAATAGTTAAGCATATAAGAAATAAATTTAGTACAACGGAGAAACCTGAACGAAACAGTCGTGGAAATGAAGCCTCAGAAGACCAGGCGCTATGGTGGAGTCTTTGTTGAAGTACTTCTCAACGGTGGATCTCACTGTGGCCTCGGCTCTGGGACAAGATGAAGAGTAGAAGCCTGTCCGCAGAGTTTGAGCTTGGGCGTGAACAGAAAAGAAGAGAAGGATCATTCCAACGGAGCTCAACACGATATTAGAATCCATCTTATGTATGACAAAAGCAAACGCCCTGCTTGTTCTCAAATCTCAACCCCCCAAGCTTGGTATTTATATAGACAGCATGTCATAAAATTCGAATATGTGTAGATTCATATTGTCAGAATACGGTAGAGAGTTCACACTGCACCGTTGTGATTCAATACTAAAAATTTAACACTTATATATCCCAGCTTCAGATTGTACTCATTTCCAGTTTTCATTCAAGATGAATCCGAACCGTCCACTAAATAACAGACGGTTAAGGTTGAGAAAGTAATCCCCTACAAGGTTTTCGTCGGTGAAAAGCATCTCAACCCCGTGCACACTTTTCAACATCCTCCTCCTTCTACCTTTCCCTGCTGGTTGTAATAGTGGAGCAACGCTTTTGTGCAATGCGCGTGGGCCATCGAAGCTGATGCTTCTCAGTTTACGTCCACTGTTTCGCCTTAATTGTGGATTACAGAGCATTGGGTGGTGGCGATGCATAAAGTTCCATTAGTTTTTCAAAATTCTCTCCAGTTTACCTTTATTACATGTGTAACATTCAAACATCGATCGTTCCACATTACTTTTAGGCCTACATCTTGAACTGGTGAAGCGAAAGATAGTCTAGAGATCACTTGGCCGTGTTCAAACTGGAGTTGCTGCATCCCAGAACATGCTATTATACACACCAGCTTTCAGACGACGCGGTGTGATCATGCAGCTTAGTTTGTACTTAACTTCTTCAGAGCCTGTTATTTGTAAACCAAGATTCATAAAGGTAGTGGTTCATATAAGGCTCCCCTTGGAGTTTAATTATAATTTTCAATCCTCGTTGTAACCTCAAGGTTTTGATGCATCAAAGAAATGTATATTCAAATACCACCAAGCTATTTAGAAAGCGGATTAAGAAAAGTTGTGTGTTAGGGACCCAGGTTTCAGTCGTAAAACAATGTATATTTGTGAAGATCGATTGTGGAGAAGGAAGTAATTAAACCTCTATGAATCTAGTTTTCCGTGGGAAAAGTCCTCTCAGTACCATCTTCAATTAACTGTTGCTTGTACTCGCTTTTCCCTTGCTAGGGCCAAAATTGAAGCATCTTTTCCAGAAAAGGAGAGTTAGGGATAATGAAGAATAATTAAGCACTTGAAAATGTTAGAATAGAGAGGAATAAAGGGTTGAGAACCTGCTTGAAATCGTATGGGATCTATATGCAACAACGAATGATTACGTCGGAACTTCAAATCATGATCCAGACCTCTTGACATCTTCAGCTTGCTGTTCTTTCGAAAGTGAAGCATCTTCATCTAGACGAAGCAGCCGTTCCCTGAGAAAGTGTGGCCCAAGAATATTAGGAGATAGACTGCAGCCTTTGCAAATACATTGGTTTCAATCACTTAGATGTAATGTTTCTTCATGTGCTCAGGGGTTTATAAACTGTCGACTTAAAATTCTGTCAAATCTGAAACAAAAATTTAAATACAATCATCATCGTCCACAAGAAGATCGATAAAATCAAATGAATCGGGGTAGTGGTGCCATTATCATGCTTGAAAAACAACATGAAGCAAATTATAACTTGTGCCCCTGAACATAACTTGTGCCCCTGAACAGAATAGATGGAAGACTTTAATAAGGAATGAGAGAAAATGAAGGAGAATATGCTGAGTACTGGAGTTACAATGAGTTACGATTAACTGCTAAATAATAGATGGGTACATATAGATACATGATCAAATATCATCAACACCATTGGTACTAACTGTTGGGAATTTAACGCCGAAATCCCTAATGCAACGGAAATGCAGAATAGAAAAAAGTACACCAAGATTTACGAGGTTCGGCAACTGCCTACGTTCTCGGGAGCCACACAGTCAATTTCTTATTCATCAAACAAGAAATTACAATTGAAGAGCAAATCCCAAACTGTGATTTCTCAAATGAACACTATAGCTACAGTGTTAACACCCACAATTTTAACGAGGTTCGGCAACTGCCTACGTCCTCGGGAGCCACACAGTCAATTTCTTATTCATCAAACAAGAAATTACAATTGAAGAGCAAATCCCAAACTGTGATTTCTCAAATGAACACTATAGCTACAGTGTTAACACCCACAATAAATACCCTCTTCTGGTTTCTCTCTCTTCTTAAATATCCCCCTTCAAACACTGTTGAATGAAAGCTGGGGATTGAAAATCGCTGCTGCGATTTTGGGGATGAACGCTGCTGCGTTAAGAGGATTCGTCGCCAGAAGAAAACAAAGGGGAAAAGCTTCGAAACCCTAGGGATTGGGGTTTGCTTTTATAGGCGAATCGTTGACAGGCTGGCGACAGCCTGTCGCCAGCGGTTGCTCGGACGCGGATGTGGGAGCGCCAGACGCTGAGGTCGGCATCGTCTGGACGCGAGGGTCGGAGCTTGAACGCGAGGGTCGCGTTGCCAAAACGCCGAGGGTCGCGTTTCCCACGATCTGAGCTCGCCTGCTCGAGCTCCACCTGAAACTGTGCCTGTAGTTCGCCGTCAACTTCGCCTGAGTCGACGCCCACGCTCGCCTTGGTATCCACCCCAACCTAACAATCTCCCACTTGGAGACCAAACCGACGTCAACAGGCTATCTCATCAAGCTCCTCTCCTGTGTGGCTCCGCCTTCATCATCTATGCATGAAGGCCAACTGAAGTTGCACACAACTTCAGTTTCTGAAAGGTCGCTGCCTTTGTCAACATATCCGCTGGATCCTTTCTTCCTTGGATATTCTGTTGAAATCCTCTAACAACTTGTCGGGCTCTGTATCTTCTGGAACCATTCTGCTCCTTTTTCACTCGATACACCCACTTGTTGTGACGTGCCTTCTTCCCCATGAGAAACTCAGCTAGTCCCCATGACTGGTTGGAGATCAGAGATTTCTTCTCTTCTTTCGCAGCAAACTCCCACTTGCTCGCATCTCCACTCTGACAAGCTTCATCAAAGCTTTCAGACTCTCCTCCATTTGTCAGCAACATATAATTCATGTATCTGCTGTTAGGCACAGGAGGACGAGTACTTCTCCTCAATATCGGAGCTGGTGCGTCGGGCTTCTGCGCACCAATCTGTCCAGCAGTCTCTTCTGGCTGAGGACCTTCTGCATTGGGGTCTTCCGAGAGGTTATCCGGAACATCATCTGCATCTACAAATGTTGACTCGCTCTCTGAGTCACCGTCATCTGTCTTGTGCATGCTGCTCCTGATCACTTTCTTGTTTTCGTTGTCCCAAATGCGGTAGCCGAACTCGTCTTCACCATACCCGATGAATGTGCATTTCTTGGACTTGGGATCAGGCTCATTCCTGCCTTGATCACTTATATGCACATAAGCTACACAACCGAAAACTTTGAGATGTGAGAGGGTTACCTCCTTTCCGCACCATACCTCCTCTGGCATTCTGTGCTCCAATGGAACCGATGGACCTCGGTTGATCAAGTAAGCTGCTGTGTTGACTGTTTCTGCCCAGAACTGCTTCGGTAGACCTGACTGCGTCCGAATGCTTCTGGCTCTTTCTGTCAACGTTCTATTCATGCGCTCAGCCACACCATTG
>NC_033801.1:131169170-131206637 GCF_001876935.1 Asparagus officinalis | reverse complement strand
AGTAGGATGGCGGGTCCACCAAAACTATCACGTTAACAGTCACCTCTGATAGTCCTTTTCCTCCAAATTTCCCCACCAATCCTCTTCAAGTAGGATGAAGGGTCCACCAAAACTATCACGTTAACCGTCACCTCTGATAGTCCTTTTCCTCCAAATTCCCCCACCAATCCTCTTCAAGTAGGATGGCGGGTCCACCAAAACTATCAAGTTAACCGTCACCTCTGATAGTCATTTTCCTTCAAATTCTCCCACCAATCCTCTTCAAGTAGGAATGCGGGTCCACCAAAACTATCACGTTAACCGTCACCTCTGATAGTCCTTCTCCTCCAAATTCTCCCACCAATCCTCTTCAAGTAGGATGGCGGGTCCACAAAACTATCACGTTAACAGTTACCTCTGATAGTCAAACTCATCAGATAATGGCCTACCATGTGATGTGCCTCTATTCCGACTTCATGAAAAGCGGAGAGAGAGAGAGAGAGAGAGAGAGTTACCTTAGGCAGCTCATCGTCCTTTTTATAGTAGATAGGAAGTGCAGTTAGGTAGCTTTGGTTGAGTCTAGACATGCAACTAACTCGATAGGTGCCTTACAGGTACTGGTTGCTGAATTAGATGAGTCATCCAAACAGTTAACGCAAGGGCGACAACAACCATTTAGAGTTGACTAGGTCCGATGAGTCATAAATACTATAGAGACTAGAGTAATGATGACGTTGGCAGCGCATTTAGTGTGAAAGTAGTCAATTGTCGGTGGCGGTTTTAAATTGTAGACGTCAAAAAATGCTTACAGACATCCAAATACCACTCAAGACAAAGAGAAGGTGATAAACATCAGTATCTAAGTCATGGGAGATCATACAAGCCCAAAGGAAGCAAAATGATCTATGAATCAACACAAAACAATGTGAATTCACAGAACAATACAAACTACAGCGTGTGGGCGCGGCAGTACATGGTGCCGCGGCTGAAGCGCGGCAACCCATGGTGCCGCGGCTAAGACGCGGCAGCCTATGGTGCCGCGGCCAAGGCGCGGCAACTCATGGTGCCGCGGCCATTATAGGGGATGCTACAGCAGTTATAATGTAGTTATCTGATGATTATTGAAGCCCACGTGGCAGCATATTAGAGATAGAACGTGTGCTGACATGGACATGCAGTTAAACCACGAAAAAGGTGGTTAAAGGTCGTGGGAGAACAGTTTCAAACACGTATGAACGTGGGTGTAACTGCCCCTTTAGCCGCGGCAGTGTCGACTGCCGCGCTCTTTGGCCGCGACAGTGTCGACTGTCGCGCCCTTTAGCCGCGACAGCATCAACTGCCGCGCCTAAAGAGGCAGTTGTTGATCGGCTATTTCTTCAGTTATAGTCTAAGGAGGCTATAAATACCCCCCTATGGCCATCATTGACAAGGGCTAAGCATTTCCAGAGCAGATTAGAGTAGAGAGCCTTGAGTTTTGGTGAATTAGAGCAAGAAAGAGAGTCTTCCTTCTTCACAAACATCCTCAAGAAGCTTCTGGCAATTCCTAGAGATCTAAGCTCTGACTTGATCTTTAGAAGAGTGAACATCTTACATCTATAAGATATTCGCTTCAAATTCTTACTTCGATAAACGAATGAAGAATCATTAAACCCCTCACGGTTCAATCAGAATCTGTGATTCGGTGGTCCACGAGTCAAAGCGCTCCCGGCACAGGCAAAGATCCCACACAAGCAGCGATCCAAACAACGATCCTGCGTTTGTTTCTCAAGAGTTGTAATTTTCATTTTGTTGTGTAAAAGAAGTCTTATAAAAAGACTATCTCTTTTGAATTTGTTGTAATCGACCGAAGATATAATGAATTCCACAATGAAACCAACTTTTGACGCAAACAAGAACAAGTGTGCTTCTAGGGTTGATGTAGGTCGGCAAGTACCTTTTTTTTAGTCGGACACGCAAGTTGTCGCCCTATGGGGTCGGCTGCGAAAGCTGTTTGAGTTGTTTGGGCTCCTGACCATGCCTGATTAGGCGCGGAACGAGACATGTGTCGGTTTCAGAAGGAGGATTAACAAGTTTATTTCTTGTTTCATACATGTCTTGCTAATTCCACATCATACACACTACTGAAACTATTACATTCAAAGATCTAAAAATAGGGTAATTATTATGAAACCCCTTAAAGCTTAACAGTTTATTATGAAAACTTCCTAATATTTTGTATTATAAAACACATTGCTATAAAAGATAAACGGTTAAAACTCATTTATATTCCAAAACTATCATTTTCTTCCTCTTGACATGTTTTCTCTTTCTCCCAAAGGCAAGACATAGATTAGAAACTAAAAGTTACACCAAATAGAGGCTAAAAAATCAAAGGGTTGAAGAGATCAATGCTCATAGTCAATGAGAGGAGGGGGGATATGTTCTCCAACAGTTTGAGGCAGATCGAAGAGAAACTTTATTGAGTGGTGTTTTAGAGAAAATGGTAGAAAAATAAATGAGTTTTAATAGTTTTTGTGACACAAGGCGATATTGTAAAATGAAAAAAAAAAATGTTCGTAAGTTTGATAATAAACTCTCAAATCTAAAGGAGGTTTCATAATAATCACTCCTAAAAAATATATAAATATTTACATTTTTTAACGCATAATGTGCTGGTCGGCTAAGGAAGATAATATTAACTAGTTGCATCCCACAATCACAACAAGCATGTTTTTGGATCAATCGTCCAAGTCCACTTTGGAGTAGGGACATGATCAACTCAGTATGGTTAAGATTTTAGGCATAGGTAGAGATTTTTATTTATTTATAAAAAGCTGCCTAAATGCGATAAAAAAAAATTAATTTAAAAAAGAAAAGGAAAAAAAAAAACAGCGGGAATTGGATGCTGGAAATTTGTAATCCGTTAATGGACGACCATCCTCCCGTTCCGTGGAAGAGAAAGCGTGATAAGGGAAAAGACTCATTTTCAAGGGGGAGCCAAATCAAATCTCTAAACATCGACCATCCAATTTAAGCCCAAGCCGATTGCCATTTCCTTGTCACGGCCCACAGTATATGAAGTCGTTTGAAAAAAAAAAAATATCTCCGGAGCTTGCACGAACGCGATTGATGTGACTGAGCCCACTAAAGCAACGGTCGCTTTGTCTTGTCATCTTTTTTTTTTTTTGTTTAGTTTTTGCCCCATCAAGAACCGAAGTTTATAATAAATCAGACGCATTCGTTCCCAAGTCCAACCGTGTGCGAGACGTGAATTATTAGGGTGCGGTTATCTCAGGTCAGTCTTTATGTAAAAATCCTACAAATGCCTGGACTGAGCAACAAAGCCGGAGCTTAATCCACCGAAGAAAGAAGGGGAAAAAAATTTCCAAAGTGAGGGCTTCTTTTCTCTCTCTCTCTCTCTCGTCGACTCGTCGTCTATCCAGGCTACTTAATTTATTATTATTGTTCAAAATTTGCGATCTCTAACAAAAATGCTTTTTTTTTTGTTTTCTTCTGCTAATTGCTTGTGTCGTATTATTTTATTTCATTATTATCTAACTAGCATTTTAGTATATACTAAACGTGATTTTACCTCGCAGTTTCAATCTTTAATTAGATTAAAAAGAAAACCGTTAGGAAATGTATTTTTCCTCTTTCCATGCCTATATTATAGTCATTTAGCCCATTCTATGCGCAGACGTACGTTCCATTTTCCACGCCTCGATTTTGAAAATATATACTACATATAAAAGAAGATTGAGGTGTTAAAACTTTTGATTACCCATCTCAAATTTAATATTCCCCGCCACTTTAATCTCAAATTTGATATTTCCACTTTACTTTAATTAATTAATTAATTAATTAACCTCTAATTAATTGCTTAATAAGTTTTTAACCTCATCTTCTAATCTCTAATCTTTTTCACATTCCATTTGTATCTTGCCAAAAACATTTATTCTCTTCTTATATTTTTCCATGCTTTTCTAATGTAAAACATGTTCTATAATATTTTACCGCCTCTAACCAAGGGAAAGCGTACGTAGGTTACATCTTTCTTATTCAATTTCATATTTTTCATCGCAACATCTAAGGTTTTAGCTCTTCGTGTTTTTGTAAGAAGGGGGCGAAGAGGAATTTTAGTGCCGTGAATCGTCATAGATTGGGATCACTAAGTTCGGGTTTTTAAAACGAGTGTTGCTACAGTGACCCAAAATATGAGACCATTGGAGGGGACATGTGAGATGTCCCCCTCCTATTTGCATAATGAGCTGGCATGACCAGCTTATTTTGCAATATGGAGGGGACACCTCACATGTCCCTTCTCTTGGTCCTATATTTTGGGCCCTTAAACCATTTTTCTTTTAAAATTTGTTTGAGCAGGGGTAGATTTTTGTTGAATTGGAGTAAATTGGTGTTGAATTGTGTAATAAATTGGATGGAGAAGTGGAGGTGTTGTTGTGTCCGAAGGGTTGAGTAAAGATAGGAACACTGACGCTCCCTAGACCTTCAGTTAGCGAGGACGATGAGTATTTGGCCTTACAAAAACCATCCCTGACGTTTTCTTCGAGGTACAATTTCTTTGTTTTATATTTTGTTCTGAGTAGTAGAATTAGAGAGCTAAGACCTATGCTTTTGCTGTTAGATAATTGCTTTAATTTTAATCTGTCATTTGTTGGTTTAAACTATTATTTTGTTGAAAAAAAAAATTAATGTTAGCTAGTCTCTGTTTTATTATTTTTAAATTTTAGTGTAGTATTTTCTTCCTATATATTGATAATTAATAAGTGAAATGACAACATGCTTCTAGAAAACTCAGTTTAGTCAGTCAACCACTCGGCGCAAGCCCTCGACAAGCGTGTTGTATTCAATTGACTGCTTTAATAAGTTCACATTAAATTGAATCATCCCTATCATTCTTCGCTACCAATTTTTTTATCTAATTTGATTATAAACATGTTTTATATATACTTTGAAAAATTGTTAGAGACTAGAACGGTATCAAGTAATGTCAAGTTTCTTTGAGATATTCCAAGTTTTCGTCCTAGTCCATACAGATATACAAGCATTCTACGTTTTATCTTGCAATATTCAACAAATTTTATGTTTTGGCTACCTCATATTAATTAATTAATATAGCTAGGAGAGCATGAAATCTTGGAAAATATACATGGACGCCTCACGCCTATATTGGTTGATGTGACTCCCATATAAGGTAAAGATTGTTTCTTCTAAGGAATCTAAGCCTTAATATTTGTTGTTTATTTAGGAAATATGAATTTTACATTACCCTTTATTTGTTTTCTTCCATGATGAGACATACGATGATACGTGAATACACATGCAAATATTTCTTTTTTGTTGCTGCCTTATGCTTTAATTGTCATCAGCAGCCCATGTGAAGCAATTATTTTTAAATTTGGATAAAAGAACGGCCCCCATTTATTATTATAATATTTTCTCAGAAGAATTATTTGAATAAAATCTTGCGGCGTTTTAACATGCAAGATTGTAAGTCAATTTCTACCCCCACTTCCTGTTAATTTCAAGTTATCCTCTAGTATGAGTCCTAGCAGTGAAGAAGAGAGGATGGAGATGTCTCGAGTGCCGTATGCATCAGCGATGGGAAGTTTAATGTTCGCGATGATTTGTATAAGACCAGACATTGCACAAGCAGTGTGAGTGGTTAGTCGATACATGGTGAATCCTGGTAAAGAGCATTGGAATGCTGTAAAGAGGGTTCTAAGATACATTAAGGGAACCTCAAATGTTGTATTATATTATGGGAGATCTGATTTTATTATCAGTGGATATGTTGATTCTGATTATGCAGGTGATCGTGATAATAGTAAATCCACAACAGGCTATGTGTTTGCACTTGCTGGCGGAGCTGTAAGCTGAGTTTCAAAACTACAGTCAGTTGTGGCTATTTAACAACAAAAACAGAATATGTAGCAGCTACACAAGCTAGTAAAGAGGCGATGTGGTTGAATATGGTGCTGGAGGAACTCGGCTATGAACAAAAGAAGATTTCTTTATTTTGTGACAGTCGGAGTGTTTTGCATTTGGTAAGAAATCCAGCATTTCATTCAAAGACCAAACACATTCAAGTTTAGTACTACTTCGTTCGTGAGAAAGTGGAAGAAGGAATAATGGATATGCAGAAAATTCACACCAAAGACAACGTAGCAGATTTTTTAACAAAAGCAGTTCATACCGACAAATTTATTTGGTGTCGATCCTCTTGTGGTCTGACGGAGACGTAAGCAACATGAAGATGGCAAGATAGAAAAAATAGTGTGAAGATATGATTGATACTCAATCAAATCTTCAAGTGGGAGATTGTCAGCAGCAACCCATGTTAAGCAATTATTTTTGACTTTGGATAAAAGAGCGGGCCCCACTTTATTATTATAATATAAATATATAGTGAAATATTAATATTTTATTGTGTATAGTGTTTTTCAAAACACTATAAATAGGCTCCAAATCCTTAAGAAAAATTCATCCCAGAAACAACTTCTCTTATAGAAGAGAGAGAGAAAAAATAGAGAGAAAGTATCTCCTTGCAAAGAGAGATTGTAACTCCAGAGTTTTCTTCTCATAGTGGATTCTTCTATTCTTGCCCGTGGACGTAGGCAATCAAGTGCCGAACCACGTAAATCTGTGTGTCCAACTTTTTATCTCTACTTTTGCTCTACTATTGCCGCGATCTTGCTCTATTAGGCCCCGGGTTTGTCCCAACATTAATTACTGCCCACGAGTTAATTATTGTCATTTGACAGTTACAATCGAGTGTTATGAAAAATATACATTAGTATAAAGTGATAGATATATTATTGCGATGTATAAAGTTGCTTTTTTGGTGATACATGCATCTCCATCCAAAGATACTATGAATCTTAATGTTTCTACAAGCACAGGGTAGCCTACCGCAAATGTTATTTATGTCAAAGAGGTTTCATGTGAGAGAGACTAATGAAATGAGACCAGATCGAACAAGGTGAATTTCATGAGTTTCCTATATATATTTTGTATCTACGTACAAAAAGGCAGGAGAACCTGAAGGGTTAGCTGAAGTAGGTAACGGTGATCGAAAAGATAGCTAACAAAAAGATTATGAAGGCTAACATAATAGAGACTTAATTAACCAAGAAGATGCATACTAAGTCCCGAGGAAGCATATTGCTCTCCATTTAAATTCCAAAAGGAGGGGAGATCGCATCAAATTAATGTTCTCCATTCAAGCCAATACACCGTCAAGTTTGCCTGGACTTTTTGATTGTTGAAGTTGACTAATATGGCTAAAAACCCAAATATTCAAGCCAATACACCGTCAAGTTTGCCTGGACTTTTTGATTGTTGAAGTTGACTAATATGGCTACTCGGCCAATTTGATGTTGGCCTTAATCTTGCTGACAAATTAATCGTTCATGCTGATGTAGAATTAGTGAAGCTGGTCGTGGGATTTTGGTAATATGTGCAGTATATTATGATTGTCTGATTGAAGTATTGTAATCTACTATACTTCAGGTTCTTAATTGTTGTAGCCGACTCACTGATCCTTGCCTAATGTTGAGAGCTCCAAAGGAGTTTTGTTTGTAACACGTAACATATTTTTTTTAAAGTTAACTAAGATTGTGATATTTTTAAAGTTAACTAAGATTGTGATATTAATGTTTCTGTTGTATTATTTTATTTCATTATTATCTAACTAGCATTTTAGTCTGTACTAAACGTGATTTTACCTCGCAGCTTCCATCTTTAGATTAGTAAAAGAAAACCGTTAAAAATGTATTTTTCCTCTTTCCATATCTATCTTAATTATAGTCATTTAGCCCATTCCATGCACAGCCGTACCTTCCATTTTCCACACCTCAATTTTGAAAATATTATTAAAAACAAATTTGCTTTTTCCAATACATCTCTTTTATTTGTATAATTATCATATTGATATCATTATAAGGACAAAGCAAAAATTCTTGCGAATTTTGTTAACTAACCGTAATACAAGTGTCCACACATTTGGAAATTAAAAATTATAAATTTACTTGAATCATTCGTAAATTTTCTTATCAATTATAATAAATATTATTGATATTACTTTAAAGGGTTATTTGCATATGTACCTAAAACCAACAAATCATTAACTTGGTGCTAAAATTTTGACTGTTTTGTTGATAATATTTACATTACGTTTACAAATTAGTCTATCAAAATTGATGATTGATCGCTTTGAGGGTGATTTGAGGGGTAGTTTGTTCACCTGCCCGATATAATTTTCAAATTAGCATCTAAATGGAGCTCTAGCTAAAGTCTGCATCGGCCGCAACCATTACAGAACAACCTTTAATCGTAGATTCAAAAGAAATGAGCACCATCTTAATTATTTATGCTGAAAAGCTGACATTTCATCTATTGAAATTAAAAAAAAAACAAAAAACCCGAAATATTTCACAAGGGAGGAAAACAGATTGCTCTTTTAATAGCTGAAATTTGCTCAGAAGTCCTGCATTCCCATGACTCTATACGTGCTCATTAATAGTCTGCGTTTTGTTTTTCTCAGTTTACGCGCAGAAGATTAATTTCCGGGGGATTCAATCTCGGTTTGTATTCGTGCGTGTCCCCTGGTCGAGATGAATTAATGTTCGCTTCTGATAGACGAAATTAGTAAGCAGATCGATCTTAAAACAAGATCAGTGTTTTCTTTTGTTGAAGGCTTAGACGAAGTGGCGGGTGGGGGGATCAAACCGAATGAGGATACGCTACGCTTTTTGTTCGGATGTGGGTAGGAATATTCAATCTTCCTCCCTACTGTCTTTCTTTCAGTCTCAGATGTGTGCAGCAACAGTGCATAATTGAGGCATGCGCGCGCGTAAATACATATATCAGGATCCATACAAGCGGATGGCTCCTCGGGTCTAAATTAAGAAGCATGCGAAAAACTCAAACTCATGCGATGCAATAGAGCTCCTGATTCATACGTTAAACTCATTTTACAACTTGTTTCCACTGTGCAACTGTCTCCAGCTAGCATATTTCTCTCTGATTACTATTAGAACAGCATCTTACATTGCTATATAGCTCGCTGCATCCTGCCGCTTCAGATTGTTTCGAATCTCAGCTCCCTAATACAAACATTCTCCAGATAAAGCTTAAATTGAATACAAAAAAGGTACCTCCATTGAGGCCGGAGGTCTTGATCTACAGGATGAGGAAGGATGTCCATTTCCAGCACCTAGGAACTTTCCTCGTCTTCACCTTCTTCATCTCCCTCTAAAATGTCAAAAGAAAAATGAGAAGCTTTTTAGACCTTTGTTTGCCTCATGTGCTACGATAGTGGTAGCGATACGTTTCATCACAATCGGGCATTAATACACAAATGAAAAGTGCAGATTACAACCCAGCAATCATTGCTTGTGCAATACGTTGAGCACGTTGATGGTTCTAGACATGCATATCCGATATTACAATACCGAATTTGGTGCACAAGAAACACCTTTCTTACTATTAATGCCAAATTGTTTTTTTTTAATCGCGCCTTTGGCACACATGGGAGTCAAACCTAGGCCCCCACGAGGGAGCGACACGGATTTGCCACGTGACCTACAAGGCCGCCCATTAATACCAAATTGTTAACATGCTGTTGATGTTGGGAATTTAACGCTGAAACCCCTAATGCAACGGAAACGCAGAATAGAAAAAATACACCAAGTTTTAACGAGGTTCGGCAACTGCCTACGTCCTCGGGAGCCACACAGATAATTTCTTATTAATCTAACAAGAAATTACAAATTTAAGAGCAAATCCCTAAACTGAGATTTCTCAACTGAAACACTGTAGCTACAGTGTTAATAATTAAAGGGAATAAACCCCTTTCAAGTCTCACTTGAGATTAAATAAAACCCCTCTTTAATACTCTCTCTCCTTAATCCTTTTCTTAAACTCCCCTCAAACAATTGAGAGCTGGAGTTAAATGACGAAAAGAAAAATCGCTGCTGCGATTTGGGTCCGACGCCGCCGCTGAAGAAATCCACGCGAGGGAGAGAGATCGGAGGAGAGAAGCCAAAATCGCTGCTGCGATTTTTGTGCCGCCGCCAGAAGAATAAAGTCGGAGGGGGGATAAATCTTCGGCTTGATAAAAAACCCTAGGGCAGATGGAGGTTTCTTATATAGGGGAAGATGACAGGCTGGCGACAACCTGTCGCCAGCGTCGAAGGGTGCGTTCGTCGGGGTCGCGTTCGTCGAGGGGTGCGTTCGTCGAAGATCGCGTTCGTCGAGGGGTGCGTTCGCCTGCGTCATCTGGAGCTCGTCGGAGCTCCTCGCCGGCGGAGGTTGGTTTCCACCCCCAAATCTAACAATCTCCCACTTGGAGACCAAACCGACGCCAACATGCTATCTCATCAAGCTTCTCTCCTGTGTGGCTCCGCCTTCATCATCTATGCATGAAGGCCAACTGAAGTTGCGCACAACTCCAGTTTCTGAACTGTCACCGTCTTTGTTAACATGTCTGCTGGATTCTTACTTCCTGGAATCTTTTCCAGTTTCAACACGTCATCTTCCAACAGGGATCTGATGAAGTGGTACCGAAGCGCAATATGCTTCGTTCTGGAATGAAATGCTGAATTCTTCGCCAAGTGTATCGCACTCTGACTATCACTGTGCAAAACATTCTTCTCCTGTTTGAATCCCAGCTCTGTCAACAAACCCTGAAGCCATATCATCTCTTTACTGGCTTCAGTCACTGCAACATACTCAGCTTCTGTAGTGGATAGGGTAACGATCTTCTGTACCTGTGACATCCAACTAACAACTGTAGTTCCGACGGTGAATACATAGCCGGTGGTGCTTCTTCGATGATCAACTTCACCGCCGAAGTCTGCATCTACGTACCCTTGCACTTCTACCTCTCCCTTACCAAAGTGCAAACACTTCTGTGTGGTGCCTCGTAGATATCTCAGAATCCACTTGACCGCTTCCCAATGAGCTTTTCCTGGATTCGACATAAACCGGCTGACCACTCCCACTGCATGGCCAATGTCTGGTCTCGTACAGACCATTGCGTACATCAAACTTCCGATAGCCGAGGCGTAAGGAACCTTAGCCATACTCTCTTTCTCTTCTTCTGACTGAGGAGACTGATCCTTCGACAGACGAAAATGGCTAGCCAAGGGTGTGCTCACAGGCTTGGCGTCGCCCATGTTGAATCTCTGCAAAACACGGTTGATGTACTCCGTCTGAGATAACTGCAAGAGACCTCTCTTCTTATCTCTCGTGATTTGCATTCCAAGGATCTTCTTCGCTGGACCCAAGTCCTTCATGTCAAACTCCTTTGACAGCTGCTGCTTCAAACTCTTGATATCCTCCATATCTGCTCCTGCAACCAACATATCATCAACATACAGCAGTAGGATGATATAGCTGGACTGATATCTTTTGAAGTAGCAACAGTGGTCGGCGTTGCACTTCTGGAAACCTTCCTTGTGCATAAAACCGTCAAACTTCTTGTACCACTGTCTTGGGGCTTGTTTCAGGCCATACAAGCTCTTCTTGAGTCTGCACACCAGGTTCTTCTTCTTTTCTTCTGAGAAACCTTCTGGCTGGTGCATGTATATCTCCTCTTCTAGATCTCCGTGAAGAAACGCCGTCTTCACGTCTAACTGCTCGAGATGAAGATCTTCAATTGCTACAATACTCATCACGGTCCTGATAGTATTTAGCTTCACCACGGGAGCGAAAATATCGGTGTAGTCAATTCCTTCCTTCTGCTGGAAACCTTTGACAACCAGTCGGGCTTTATATCTTCGATCTGGAACCATCCTGCTCCTCTTTCACCCGATACACCCATTTGTTGTGGAGTGCCTTCTTACCCGTGGGCAACTCAGCTAGTTCCCACGTCTGGTTTGATATGAGAGACTTCATCTCATCTTTCATTGCAAGCTCCCACTTGCTCGCATCTCCACACTGACAAGCTTCATCAAAGCTTTCAGGCTCCCCACCATCTGTCAACAACAGATAGTTCATGTATCTCCTGTTGGGTACAGGAGGACGAGAAGATCTTCTTAATATCGGAGCTGGTGCGTCGGGCTCCTGCGCACCATCTTGTCCAACAGGCTCTTCTTGCTGAGGACCCTCTGCATTGGGTTCTTCCGAGAGGTTACTCGGGACATCATCTGCATCTATAAATGTGGACTCGCTCTCTGAGTCGTCAGTCTTGTGCATGTCCTTGTACATCACCTTCTCGTTGAATATCACATCTCTGCTCCGGATCACCTTCTTGTTTTCGTTGTCCCAAATGCGGTAGCCGAACTCATCTTCACCATAGCCGATGAAAGTGCATTTCTTTGACTTGGGATCAAGCTTATTCCTGCCTTGATCACTAATATGCACGTAAGCTACACAACCGAAAACTTTAAGATGTGAGAGTTTTACCTCCTTTCCGCACCATACCTCCTCTGGTATTCTGTGCTCCAATGGAACCGATGGACCTCGGTTGATCAAGTAAGCTGCTGTGTTGACCGCTTCTGCCCAGAACTGCTTCGGTAGGCCTGATTGTACTCGAATGCTTCTGGCTCTCTCTGTCAACGTTCGGTTCATCCGCTCAGCTACACCATTTTGCTGAGGCGTGCCGGGCACGGTTCTCTCCATTCTGATCCCGTGCTCATAGCAGAACTTCTTGAATCCGGTGTCTTCATACTCACCGCCATTGTCGGTCCTGAGCTTCTTTATTCTCAGACCGGTCTCATTCTCGACCATAGCTTTCCATCTCCTGAAAGCCTCAAATACTTCTGACTTATGCTTCAGAAAGTAGACCCACACTTTCCGAGAGTGATCATCGATAAAAGTCACGAAGTAGTGTTTTCCACCAATGGACGCGGTGGTTGTTGGTCCCCACACATCTGAGTGAACGAGCTCTAGCTTCTGCTTCCTGGGGGTTCTGCCACTTGTCTGAAAGCTGACTCTCTTCTGCTTTCCAAGTATACATTCTTCACACATATCCATCTCCACTGACTGCAGTCCTGGGAGTTTTCCCTTTGTGTGCATAATCTTCATCCCCTTTTCACTCATATGACCGAGTCTCTGGTGCCACAGCTTTGAAGTCTCATTGCCTGCTGCAACTGAGATCAAACAACGTGCACCTGCTGTCATATACAGGGTACCAGTCTTCTTGCCTCGGGCAATCGTCATTGCGCCCTTTGAGATCTTCCAATCATCTCCATGGAAGGTTGTGGTGTATCCTTCGCCAGCCAACTGGCCTACGGATATTAAATTCTTTCTCAGGTCGGGAATATGCCTGACATCCTTCAGCTCCCATACTGACCCGTTCAACTTAATTTTCACCACGCCTTTGCCCACAATAGCACATGGTTGATCATCACCAAGATATACGTATCCAAGATTTCCGGGGGTATACTTCTCGAAGAATTCTTTCTGAGAGGTAGCATGGAACGACGCTCCTGAATCTAACACCCAAGATTCCTCCTTGCTCTCCAAAGAGCATATCAATGCGTCGTCTCCTCCTGAAGTGGAGGTGACATTCACCTCTGCCTTCGCCTCCTTCTCCTTCTGTGCACTCTTGCACTGATTCTTGTAATGCCCGGTCTTTCCACAATTCCAACACTCGATAGCCTTCGAGCTGTTGCTTGGATTCCTTGATTTGGACCTCCTGTCCTTTGATCTACCTCTGAAGTTTGATTTTCCTCGTCCGTTTCCTCTGGTTGAATTTCTACCTCTTGACTCTGTATGCAATACTGAAGAGGTTGTAGCTTCACCAGTCTCTCGCCGTCGGATCTCCTCACTGAGAACCAAATCACGAACGTCGCCGAACTTCAACTTTTTCTTTCCCGATGAGCTACTCACTGCCGTGACTGTAGCGTTCCAACTCTCTGGTAGGGAAGACAACAATATCAACGCCCGAACTTCTTCATCAAACTCAATCTCAACTGAACTCAATTGGGTTGTAACCGTATTAAGTTCATTGAGGTGTTGTGCTACTGACGCGCCTTCCGCCATTTTCAGATTGAATAACCGCCGCATTAAATGAACTTTATTTGCGGCTGATGGCTTCTCATACATATTTGAGAGTGCTGCCATAAGACCTGCCGTGGTCTTCTCCTTCGCTATGTTGAACGCAACATTGCGAGTCAACGTCAATCTGATAACTCCGAGGGCTTGTCTATCTAGAAGGTTCCACTCATCTGCCTTCATAGAATCCGGCTTCTTTCCCGATAGTGGTTGATACAGATTTTTCTGATACAGATAATCCTCTATCTGCATTTTACAGAATCCGAAATCTGTTCCATCAAATTTCTCAAGTCTCATTTTTGCCTCATCTGCGGCCATGGCTCCCACTTGAATCTGACTTCCTCTAGATCGTTTCACGCTCTGATACCAGATGTTGGGAATTTAACGCCGAAATCCCTAATGCAACGGAAACGCAGAATAGAAAAAGTACACCAAGTTTTAACGAGGTTCGGCAACTGCCTACGTCCTCGGGAGCCACACAGATAATTTCTTATTAATCTAACAAGAAATTACAAATTTAAGAGCAAATCCCTAAACTGAGATTTCTCAACTGAAAAACTGTAGCTACAGTGTTAATAATTAAAGGGAATAAACCCCTTTCAAGTCTCACTTGAGATTAAATAAAACCCCTCTTTAATACTCTCTCTCCTTAATCCTTTTCTTAAACTCCCCTCAAACAATTGAGAGCTGGAGTTAAATGACGAAAAGAAAAATCGTTGCTGCGATAAAACTCACAATTGAGAGCTGGAGAAAAAGGCCCAAATCGCTGCTGCGATTTCAATGGAGAGGAAAAGAACGCTGCTGCGTTTCTGGGAGTTCCGCCGCCAGAGAAAATCGGGGAAGGGGGGAGAAGCTCAGCGCCGCACAGCTCTAAAAAACCCTAGGGCATCGGGTTTCTTATATAGGGGAAGATGACAGGCTGGCGACAACCTGTCGCCAGCGTCGAAGGGTGCGTTCGTCGGGGTCGCGTTCGTCGAGGGGTGCGTTCGTCGGGGTCGCATTCGTCGAGGGGTGCGTTCGTCGAAGATCGCGTTCGTCGAGGGGTGCGTTCGCCTGCGTCATCTGGAGCTCGTCGGAGCTCCTCGCCGGCGGAGGTTGGTTTCCACCCCCAAATCTAACAGTTGAACCATACAAAAAAGGGACTGGTCATCCAATTCAACTCATTCACAAAACAGAGGATATGAAATACGCTTCACCTGAGTGGACAATTTTGAGTATATACCATGATTCACTGCCAAAAAATGAGAGAGCTCGCGGACTGTGCACAAGGTGAACGGCGAATATGATGAGATGCTTAATTGATTCAGTTTCGAATAAACACCATTTCAATGAGAATCGCGCTCTCAGTTAGTAATCTTTGATTATTTTTGCTTCGCGTGGTGCATGCTCTTCCAACCATCCTCTTATTAAACATTTATGATTTGTTATAGGGAAAATTTTTTCCATTTTCAATTATCAACATGGTACAACAAAAGAAACCAATTGACATGGTTTAAAGCTATTGCTTCGTACCACCCCCTATATATAGCTCTGCTGAGTTCTCCACTTCTCTAGTTATCATCCGATTTGCAACAAGATTACAAGTAATGGGCTTATGCCCCCCAACTTGCACTTGTTTTGGTATGCTTGTTGTTGAAATTTCAAGCATGCAACTTCCGGCATGTTTTCATTCATGTTGGTTCAAGTGTTTCATATACCAAGTTTCTGTAAATTGAAATAATAGGTTAAAAGGACCTAGATCATAGATGGATTGCCATCTAGTAAATTGAGTTCATACTCCAAGTTTGACATATCTTTGCTAGTGCTTCAAATGCCTCTCATAGAATTATTTACATCCATATAACCAGTTTTTCTCACAACTCCAGGGACCATCCCTCGAGTCGTCCTTGACTAGAGCCAAAGAGTGTACAATCCTTGTACAGACACTCGGACTAGCAGAGGTGGTCTTGTAAGCGTTATGCTAGGTAGCAAATTATCGATACCGAAGTCATTGGATGGGAATGTGTTGCATATATATAGCAATAAGGTTAAAATCAATGAGCAGGTATCATTCTCCTAACACCAGAAAGGTAGTAGGTTAATTTGTTGACACTTCATCCTGCATTGTAAAGGATGTCAACCCCTAAAACTCAACCAAGGAAAAAGGTCGGCTTGATATCAGTCTTTAACAAGGCGAGTTCTTCCTCGTCAATTCTCTGTCGGTCAAATGCGAGCACAAACAAAGACATACAACCCTTTGCCCGCTTGTACACTACAACACAAAAAAGGCACCCAAACGAAGCTGTTCGTAGAATCGAGCTTAGAAACAATGAGATCGAGAGTTGTCCTGAGAAGGGGAAGCGGTCTAACCTTCGGTGTCCTCGAAATCGTCAGCGTCCTCTCCATACATAGCATTCAGGTACTCCACCGCCGACTTGGTGAACACCAGCTTGTCAGCATCCAGAACATCAAACAGGTTCAGGGTCCTGGGCGTCAGCATCTTCAGCGTTCCGATGTTCCTGCAGCTCAGCATCACATTATCCGAGACCTCCGTCACAAAGAAGGTGGCTTTATCCTTGGGATCCAGCCCCCACCTCCTCATCGCAGCTATGAACTCCTTGGTCCTGGGGCCCTCCTCGAACGCCTCCTCGAACTCCTCCACCACGAACGCGTCCTCGGAGGCGGCGGCGCTGGCGATGGCGGTGGAGATGGAGAGGCGCTTCTCCTTGCGGTTGATCTTGATGGACCAGTCCTTGGGCTTGGGGCCGAAGATGACCCGCCGCGGGCCGCGAGGGCGGTACGCTGGACCGCGCGCGGGCGCGGGCGGTTCTTCTTCTGCTGAAGGGCTTCTTGGCCGCCGCCGCGGAACTCGGAGCGGGTGGAGGGGGAGGCGGTGCGCGGCGGCTTTCTGGCGGTTCGGCGATGATGGCCGCGGTGGACGACGGAGCGGGCGGTGGGGGAGGGGCGGACTTGAGGGAGGGACGGCGTGGAGGTCGCGGTCGCCGGAGAAGGACGAGGACGGGGAGTTCGGCGGTGAGCTCGGGCGCGGCGTCGAGGCGGAGGATCTGGGGAGGACGAGAGGGGGTTTTGATTTTGGGGGAGGAGGGGGCCCAAGAGGAGGAAGAGGAAGAAGAGAAGAAGGAAGGGAGGTTGGGCATTTTGGTAAATAACATAGCGGGAGGAGGGGTGGGGGAGCTTTGACAGGATGAGGAGGGGAGGGCGAGATGGAGATGGAAGCGTTTATTCTGTTTTTTTTGCCAAGCCCAGCGAAGGATAGAGCAGAGAGAGACCGGGGTGTGTTTAGTCTTTTCGCGCAGCGCAAAAAAAAAAAGCGAAAAAGGTCGGGGGAATTGAAAAGGGGGAAAAGAAAAAAGGAAAAAGAAAAACGCGGGTAAAGCTCCGCGCGAGGATTGCGAGCCCGGTCACCGCGTGACGGGGGTTTGATAACTGACCTCTCCCTCTTCCGTTGCATACAGTTATTTTACCCGTAAAATTTATTTCAAAAAGAGCGGGTTTGTACATAAAATAATGATAGAGGCATACTCTCTACCATACTCTTAACCACACCATCTCTCTTACTACAGTGCACGGAGCCTACATGATATTTTTTTAAAAAATATCATGTGGGCCCCGTGTACTGTAGCAAGAGATGTGGTATGATTAAGAGTGTGGTAGAAGGTGTGCCCCTATTGCCTCCCTTGTACATATACTCTCTCTTTTGTGGACATGCAACATATAGTTTAAGTTGACCTTAATGCATCAAATCTAAACGTCTATCAAGATAAGTCAAGGCACAGTGTTAGAGTTTGGAAACTAAATATGAGTACCGGAGTACGCGCTTGATGATGTTTATGAGCAGATGGAGCTCTTTTTTAGAGGGGAAAAAAAGAAGGAAGAAATAATGAATAGGAGGAAAGAGATAAAACACTCGGTGGTTAGATAGAGTGCTATTGAGATTTGAATTTTAAAATTCTATTTATAATCAAAGACATCTTGAATTAGAATTTGAAAATTAATCCTAATCCAATAACACCTCCATTTCAAATTCAAAAATTAATCCTAAACCAATATCATCTTGTTCAAGGGTTATTTCGATATAAGAGCCTCAAATCTTGATTTGACCTTATTGTATACCGATTTTACCTTTTTTTTATGAGTACTCTTTCTAATAAGTACTTATCTCCAAATCATAATTAAGTGTTTTCATTAAAACAAAAGAACGTTGCAATCCATTGTAAATATTACTTAACTATTTATTTTCAAAAAGAAAGGTTAAGACCTATTTGAGAGGTTTTTTGTTTAAAATAAGGCTCATCCTTTTGTCACTATGTTTAAAATCAAGTAGCGAGTGAGGAAAATTTTCAATTTAATGGAAGTTCTCTAATATAATATGATTTCCGAAACAATTTGGGTGATTAGACTTTGTCTTTCTATAAGAAGTTTAAGGGTAACTTCTTAAGGAAAGAATAGAAGAAAAGTATAATTAATTTCTTGAAGATTTTTTTTATAATATGAATTGCTAACCTATATATTGGTGTATAATTAGATCGAGAGGTTCCCTTAAATTAAAGTAGAGTTGATGCCTAGAAAAAGTTTCTAATTGCCTTATCAAAGATGCAGTAGGCTTAGTTTTTAAAATTTTGATGGGTAGCTTAGTTTTTAAAAGAAACTTTTCTTAAAAATAGAATCCTAATCGTAGGAGGCTTAGATTTTCTCTTGATTCATAGATTCCGAGTCCGAGAAAGCATAGGAAAGGATTTGCCCATAAATATAATACCCCTCCCCTTGAATTCTTTATTACGATCTTATATTCTCCTCCTCCTCCTCCACCTTCTTACCGAGAAAACCTCATCTGTTTTTCCTTCTCTCTCTCATGGCTTCTATGGAGCTTGAGATAACAGTGCATAACGCCATGGAATTGAAGAATGTAAACTGGCCCAATGGAGGTCTTCTGCCGTACACAAAGGTGTTCCTGAACCGGGTGGAGACAGGGAGATACAGTGCCACAAAATCCACAGGGACCGACTTCTCCAGCTCCACGATTTCGGAATGGAACAATACGCTGGTTTTCCGTATAAAAGAGTACCACATCCCTACACTGGACGCCAACTTTCGGATCTCCCACCTCCTTCCACCGGGCCCATGCAATCATGCCTCGAAGGTCGTGGTTGGCTTTGCATCCCTTCCCTCTACCCATCTCTTCGGTAGCGGCGGCAGCGGCGTCAATTGGCTTTATGGTTATGATCAGGGGTGGACAGAAACGTGCAGCTGTTCCGGCCATCTGGGCGTCCCCAAGGCATCCTCTTCATCAAAGCTGTTCTTGTGCCCTGTCCGCAGGTTGTTACGACGAATATGCACGACGACTCCTTCTCTTATTTTGCTTCAGCGATGTATCTTCGGGGGCTGGACAATTTGCTCAAGATGAACAATCCTGATTCGACCAACTCTGATATCAACAAGTGTGGTACGATGGAGGAAGATCAGGAAAACGCGGTCAATAATATGCAAAATATGGATAATCCTGATTTTGCCAATGACGACTGTAGGATGTCTAAAAATCACAGCAGATAGCCAATCCCCATCAAACACCGATGATGGAAGTTATAATCTGACGACTTCCAGAAGATTATAATTTGAAGACTTTCACGTAGATCGATAAAGGTTACAATCTGACGATCATCGTAACAACTGATGAAAGCTCTAATCAGCAACCTTCACAATCAACATCGGGAGTTACAATCTGACGACTCTAATATTTTTAAGGAGCCAGGACGAAGATTACTGAACAATGATCTTTGCAGCGCTCTACAGAAGAAGCTATAAGTCATTAAGCTCCTTCTAAAACGCGGAATTCATCTTCGCGTTTCAGTTCTCGAAACGTAGGCGACCCCCGCGTTTCCAACCTTCAGCAAACGAAACGCAGGCGACCCCCGCGTTTCCAACCTTCAGACTCCAAAACGCGGGCGGCCCTCGCGTTTTTCAACACCCAGCGGGTACCCAACTCCGCGTCTCCAGTCTAAAACGCGGAGTTAGGGTCCTGGACGCCAAACCGAGTGCTGTTTGACTCATTCAACATGAGCTGAACGGTTCCAAAATCGTTTTCCACAATTTGGAGGCAGTTACACCCCACTTATGAGCGATTTAAGGGGTAGTTTAACCCCTTAATCCTCTATAAATAACTAAAAAACAATTCAGTTCAAGGGTTAGAGCGGAGGGGATTTAGCTCTCGGTTTTTGGTTGGCTTTTCAGATCTAGAGGGGAGCAAAGGGCATCTCCAATTCATCTTCTCTTTCGACAGCAAAGAAGAAGTCTCTCGAGCAGAGCATCGTGGAGCTTTCATATTTGGCTTGTCAAACCGATTTTCGTTTAAATCAACTCTTTTTCAAGAGTTTAAACTCGATCTGAGTTATCAACTCGTCCAAAGTTTCAAACTTGCTTTGCAAGTTCTCCACAGCGTCAATTCGTGAGGAGGAGATACCGTTCCAGTGAATCAAGACGTGTGGATCGTCAACGGAGAGCAAACTCGACGCGAGCATTCGAGAGAGGCACTCCATCGCCACTATGAAGAACCCAGAATTAAACAAAGGGGAGAATCCAGATCATTCTCCTCTCTTTTGTAATCGGAATTCAAATTGTAATTAAGATCGAGAGAATACAAATCAAATTTCTTTCATTTTACTTACTTCAAAATTTCCACCAAACAACGACGACTCTTACTTAGCTTCGCAACAGCAGCTGGGGCGGCTGTACGATGTGCAAAATACAACGAATCCTGATTCTTCCAACAACGACGACGACTTTTGTCTCGCACAACACCATCGGTGGCAATATGGCACAGATTATGTGAATAATACTGATTCTGCAAACAGCGACAATGACTTTTACATGGATTTGCAGCGGCGGCAGCAACGATATGCTATGCAAAATACGATGAATCCTGATTCATCCAACAACGTACGACTATGACATTTAGCTTGCACAGCACCAGCTATGGCAATACGGTGTGGATAATGTGAATAATTTTGACTCTGCCAACGACGAGAACGACTTTCAGCAGCAGCAACAGCAGCAGTACTATATTCATAATACGGATAGTCTTAATTCTGCCAATAGGTACAACAACAAGAACAACAACTGTTATGGGATGACCTGTGCACCAGTCGAAGCAACTATGCGGTATAATAATATGTTGGAGGAGGAAGAGGACGTGGTCAAGTACAGGCAATACTCCACAGAACCTACAACAGAAGTGGCCACTACTTCCTACTCTCATTATCAGGAGGATGATGACAGCAAACTTGATGTGCTAACTGGGGGGCCGTCGCTGATCTTTCACTTAAAGAAAGAAGGACGAGGAACGAAGAGGAGGAATGGAGGAAGATGAGGGGGGGGGGGGGGGGGTGGGGGGGCGGGGGGGGCAGGGGGGGGGGGGGGGGGGGGTGAGGGGGAGGGGGGGGAGGGGAAGGATAAAGAGGAGAGGGGGTCGAGTTGAAATGGTTGAAAGGAGAAGGAGAAGATTGAGGAGAGCACTGGGAACAGTGACATGGATAGAAAAGATATTATTATTCTGCAGACGACAACAATGACTATTACGATGTTGTGTGATTAGGGAGTTATATGCATGCATTCGGGGAATGCTTACCTTAGGGGCTCGATTTGTTTCTACCGTTAGGTTTGGGGAGGAGGAGGATAAAGAAGAGGGGGTCGAGTTGAAGGAGAAGCAAAAGACTGAGGAGAGCACTGGGAGCAGTGACATGGATAGAGAAGATTATTATTCTGTAGACGACAACAATGACGATTACGATATTGTGTGATTCGGGGAATGCTTACCTTAGGGGCTCGATTTGTTTCTACCTTTAGGTTTGGGCTTTTAGGTGCAAATGTATCTGCAGCTTTGTTATCCTTTAGATTACTTTCATATATAGTATTATGTAGTTATTACCTTCAGAGTCTTTCCATTAATTGCTAGTACTGCTAGCGTTTTTGGAGTCAAATGAAGAGTAGTATCACATATGTCTAGTTATTTTGATTGAAGCTTTACCTTGTAACCGTATATATATTTCTTGTAACCGTATATATATTGCTAGTACTGCTAGCTTTACCTTGTAACCGTATATATATTTCGAGTGTACCTTGCATGTTAGACAGCTGCTTCGAGGCTTTCATACGAGGTAAATTACACAAAACCCTTGTAGTAGCCCCCAATAACTTTCAAAATCTCACCATATCCCCAATAAGTTTTGCAGAAAACCTCCAACTTAGTTTGGATAAATTACACTAAACCCCCAATAACTTTTAAAAATGCCTTTTTATAACTGTTGTTTTTTTGTTCTAATTAATGGGGGTTGTCTGTAAAACTTAGAAACTTATTAGGGGTTTCAGCAAAATGCAAAAGTCATTGGGGGTTTAGCTCAAATTCTAATGTTACGGGGGATTTACTTCAAAACCCCAAAGTTCTTGAGGGTTTAGTGTTAAGTGACCCCTTTACTATAGCCGCACTTGAACGTGGATATACTGTGCGGTCCAAGATTTGAGAGTAGAGATCCTATCAAAGCTTTCGTGAGTTCAGCTTCCCTCATAGGGGTGCTAAACCGTATCCGATGAAATATCCGTAACCGTATCCGTTAGGATACGAATATGGTTACTCCGATGAAATATCCGTAACCGTATCCGTTAGGATACGAATATGGTTACTCAAATCTATAACCGATAGGATGTGGTTATGGATATGGTTTTGTAATGAAATATCCGTATCCGTATCCGAAATATCCGAATACATATTAGTCATACTCTTACGATAGTTTCGATTCTTAGATTATGAATTTGTGGTTAATTTTGATGATCAAGATGTCTAATCTTAACTTTTTAGTTATAATGAACTCTTTTGTATCACATGAACTATGTTTTTCTCAATATTATCTAGTTTTCTCATATCTGTTTTGTATCTGCATACATATCCGCTTATATATCGGTAACCATATCCGATTTTAACGGATATGGTTATAAATTTTTCTTACCGAGGTATATCCGTATCCGTATCCGAGATGTGTAAGCGGATATGGATATGGTAAGCATCATATCCGAGCCGTATCCGGACCGAAAGCACCCCTTCTCTCAGCACCACCTCAATAGACGAACACAGAAATTGTTGAATAAATATCTATCAGAAAACACATGAAGGATCAAGAAAGCTATGAAAAGATGCAGAACAAATAAATATACTGCTAAGGAATTACATGAGTAAGAATCTTGGCTAACAACATGCATTAAACAGAGGAAAACAAACCCAGGGTTGTACAGAAAACACTTGTGCAGTGCTTGTTAGACCTATCGAATCTGGTTAAATCATATTCAGACCGGCCTAGCTACATCAAAGCACCGCAGCAGCGTGCCAAAATTCCTAATGCACTGGGGGAATGATTTCGGTCAGGGCTACCACTAGCAGTCAGTAACAAAACTAACGAGTTCAATGACAAACGTCACGATTTCATATTAAAAGCTCTTTCAAAGGTCATTCCCTACTTTCATTAACCATGTTACAATGCTTATTACCTGATAAAAATACCAACAAGAAAGAAGAAACACGTACAAATGAAAACCCTTTACTTCCTAAGAAACCAGTCAGGGACTCAGAGATCAAGCCTGTGACTGTGAGTAGACATTGAGTGCTGATTCATCAAAGGAAAAGATTTCATCAGTCATCATCATCAGTTAGAAATGATTGCTTAAACTCAGGATCCATGATAACCCCATTCATTAGATGCACAATGATCTCACCCTTCCTCATGTTAACCCTTTCGGACTTGACATTGTTAACAAACAGGGTTCCACTATGAGACTTCCAAGCATATAATCTGTATCCAGACACGGAATCAAAACTCATCTCCTTAAGCACAGCTACTGCTTCAGAAGGTAAGTGTCGAGGAATCGCAGAAAAGCCCATCACGCGCGAGAGAATTGCAAATGTATTATTCACTTTGTCTCTAACTAGGCTGTCATTTGGTCTCAAATTCAGCACATGCTCAAAAGCTTCTTCTGAAGGGGTAAAAATTGTGAAAGGCAGATCATCAGGTAACATTGCCACAATCAATTTGCCAAGTTCCCCTAGTTCTAGCTCCCTTGAACTCGTCCTTCTAATTAATTTCCTATATGTTCCCTCGCCAAAACCACCTGGTGATACCTCCGGAAGCCTCATATTAAGCAGAAGCAAGAGACATACAACAAGCACGCATAGGAATAATAACATAAACAAACTTCTCCGAGGATCACCCCTTCTCAGTTTCTTCCAATCCTCCATCAGTTGTGCAATCTAATAATACAGATAAAAAAAAACTGGTTCTCAAGTTAATTACGCAAAACAATCAGCAATTCTCCACCGCGACTAATGACAGTGTCCAAGAATTCTGTTACTTTTTCCTCTTGCTGAAACGGATTTGGTTTTGCAAGATCACTGTCCAAGTTATACCAGACGCCAGAAATCCTCCGCAATGTGATCCAATGCCTACCTCGCCAAAGTCCTGCGAACTTTCTTACTGGAATGTTAAGCATAATACCGAGTAAAGTTTCGTCTGCAAGGTTGATGGAAGAAGCTCCATTGCGACGATCATGCCAGACTACTCTATAACTCCTACTCTCTAGTGCTGCAATGAGTACATTGACGTCATAGTTTCCAGTCAAAACGTTATGATGGGGCTTCCAGACAAGCGACAGTGGGGTCCATCTATCCCTACTAGGATCGTCAATAACAAGTTTGTCAGCAATGGTATCCAACTCAGCTCGGGTGAATGAACCCTTCTCCTGATCATAATTAAACAAGTACTTTACCTCTTAATCCATATTGAAAAAACATATGAGTTACTTAATTATGGGGATTGGATAGCTAGCCAAGAGGTGATATAAGAATAATAATAACAGAGAACCAATAAGTCAAAGTTGTAATAAAAATGAATTCGTTGCTGGCTTATACCGATGATAATAATAACAGAGAACCAATAAGTCAAAGTTGTAATAAAAATGAATTCGTTGCTGGCTTATACCGATGGCAAACGTTCATAAGTAGATAAGTCAAAGTTGTAATAAAAATGAATTCGTTGCTGGCTTATACCGATGGCAAACGTTCATAAGTAGACCACAAACCTGTTTGGCAGTCTACTCATTACCACACGTGTAATTATTCAAAAAAGAACAAATACCAGTTGACGCACACACCAATCACCAATTGTCCATGTGTAAATTTCTTATTTCTGCTTATCGTTGATTTATTTGGGTAGACACGCATGGTGTTAGCTCGCTTGATTCACCCAGGAATAGTTAAAGTATACGGTGGGAGGGGGGAAAAGTATACACCTGGAGAAGATTGTTAAGTGAATGCAGCAGGCAGAACTGTAATCTCTGCTTCTCATGATAGACTTGTTCGACCTCCATAGCCTCCGACTAACTCTGTAAGAGGTAAGGTTCAATTCCCCCAACTCCGAACACTGGGAAAACAAATGGAAGGCAGAGCGTTGGTTTCTATCGATTGTATGATTAGAGTACAATTAAGTTTTCTTTTAATTATATATATATTTTTTTGTAGGCAATTCAAGTGGTAATCAAATTCAAAATAACATCCATTCACTTACATATATGCCATGTTAATTACAAAATCCTAATAATAGAAGCATTAAGAGACCTAGGAACCCTAATTAAAAAAAATTTATCATTCTAGATTCAACTAATATGGTCGATAAGGGTCGTACACTGGCAAGGGATCACGCGTAACGATGGGCGGATCTCTCCCTAGTAATCGAATATTACCGAGTTGAAATGGGTTTCAAGTTCTAATTAGGTTTTCAGTTAATAACAAAAGAACAAAAGAAAAGGTGGGGGTAATCTGATGAGATTCGCTTACCAATAGCTTATTGGGTAAGAGGACTTGAGGGACACAGAAGCGGCAGCGGGAACGTCGAAAGGATTTGACGGCGGTGAGAAAATCCGTCGGTGAGGGGTATCGAGGGGAGAAATATCAGGGATTTTTGACGGAAATTAGGTATCGAGGTGGGAAAATAAGGAGGAGGAGGAGGAGAATAGTAGTAACGATGAAGCGACCCGCAGCTCCACGTGGAGATAGCGAGCGATAGAGGGCGGGTCCGGATGTTCGGCGGGGATCCACGATGGCTAGCTTTTGTTCGGCCCATTTCGAGCCCAAAATGAAAATGTAAATAGACGCTGTAGCGAACACTCGCTAGAACTTGGAAGTGCGTATTAGTTAAGTTTAGTTTATTCGATCTTCGCAATCTACTGGAGTAAAGCCTGCAAACCTTTTATAACCTACGAATCTCCGATTATTGCCCTGTTAAATCGCGTCTTGCTGACGCAGCAGTCTTGACCGTAATCAATAAAAACGTAGTGAATGATTGGTGTTGAAGGCCAGAAGACTAAATTTGTGGTTAATTGAGTTTTTTGTTTATTAGACACGAAATTGTATTCGTCTCTGAACTTGTATTTAAGCCAATGACGGCTGAAATCGTACGTCATTAGACACATTTTCGCCGTCCCTTTTTTAAAAGCCAATGTGACGCTATTTACATAGGTTGCTGCTGCTGCTTTTTTTTTTTTTTTTTTTTTTACTGAAAAGTATTTAGGGGGAGGGGGTTTGTGTGTGTATATACGTGAATTTGCGTCCGTCCTAAAAAGAATAGGAAGGTTATAATGAGAGAGGCAGAGAGGGGAGGTCCAGTTCCAAGTGTTATCCATCAAAAGTATCGCCCGTAGCTCATCTTTGTTTTGCCTTTCGCTCTTCAGATTCTCTTCTTATTCTTCTTCTTCTGCCCAGTGATATTCTCTTTAGCTTTCCCTTTCTTGGTTTGCTTCAACGAGTCCTTCACTGTTAATACGCCCCCTCGTACCCCCCGATTCACGATGTTTGATTCCCCCCAGTCGGGTTTTTTTATATATATATATATATGTGTGATGGTCAAAAGAACTTGCATTTCTTTCTGGGATATAGCCAAATGCGTATCTGTTCGTTCAATCAGCAAGCAACACCAACTTTAACTTTACCTTTCTCTTTCATTTTCTCGACTGATCTTCCCCTTTGCTTCACCATAAATACATACATACATACATTAATCCAACCATCTTGTCTCCGCTTTTTTTAAATTTAAAAAAAAATGCAGAGAATGGAGAGCAGGAGGAGAGTCGGCTTCAGCCCTGACCTCAGCGACAAGCCGGTGGTCTCTCTGAGGTCCTGCATTGATGCAAGCCCCCCCGAGACAAGGAGAAGCAAGCGGAGAAACAGGAAGCAAATCTCTATCAGATTATTTCACTTCGTCAGGAGCAACGTAGCGAGGGCGCTTCGGAGGGTGTCCAAGGGGCGAACAGCAGCTTCGGCCGCCAAAGGCTCCTCCTCAAACATGGTCGTTCCTCAGCACTACTTCATCCCTCACAGAGACTCCCATCATTCAGAGGCCATGGAAGACTGCATCAAGTTCATCAACTCCTCTTCCGGGAAATCTATATAGGCTCGCTCACAATTTATGCCCACTGAACGTGTAGAATTATATGTTGCCTCTTAAAACACTCGATAGCTTTCCTACAACTTTGTTACACCTCCATTTATCGGAGACAGTGAATCAACGGTTTTTTTTTGTTACATCCTTCTCGTTTGATGCATCAACCTCCCTCAAATACTCCGAACCTGTTTTTAAGAAAAGGAACACAGGTCTCACTTCGAATTCCTCAATATCAAGTAACATAATCAGGAACAGACTCTCGGTTGTTGGAATGCACACCTTTGAAAAATACCAGAATCAGGCTAACCTTGGGGGGCAAAAAAGGACAGAATCAGGCTTACATAAAAAAAAACAGACATTGTGGGTGAGTGACATTGCCTATCGCTCGACTCTGAAAGCAACAGCACGTAAAATCAATTAAATCAGAAAGGAAGTACATAAGTTGGGAAGTAACGGAGAGCTTATTTACCTCCTCCATCCATACTGTGATGAGAAGCCTTCTTCGGATCTAGCGACCTGTAAGAGGTTCATAATTAGTCCAATTCATTCAAATATCTTCTGATCATCCATCTTTTTACCAAGCAATTAATCACATGGTCAATTTCATGCTCATCTGTTTTCCATAAAACCAACCAAGGAACCCAATGTCATCCAGCTATGGGTTGTGGGTTTAAGACTTAAAAGTCTGCAAAATGAAAAAAAAATAGTAGTTCCAGCAGATATGAAAACAGTTGTCAAGAATAAGTTGTCAGCAATATTTCAAGTGATCAATCTTAAACAACGAACAAAGCACTGCCCACCCTCTGCACCCCTGAGGAAATAAGCTGGCCTAAACAAATGACAGAACTAGACAATGTCGAAGCTGACAAACATATTAACTGAAATATAAAATAAGCATAGCAGGCAAGATGGTGAAATAAGATCATCTTTCTTCAATTCAACCAGCATTTCCTTTCCCTTTTCCGACATCACACCATCTTTCACTATTCATCAGTACTTGATAAAAATAATAATCATCTAACACATGTATTACATCGCCAATTGTCCACCTCCTAAGAAAATAAATAGCTAACAACAAGATCTCCAGCTATGAGGATAGCAAGAGGGGGAAATTAAGACTGAAGTTCATTAGAGACCCCCTGCTCTCCTCATCCTTTGTGATCAACAGCCAATGCCACCTTGTAACTCTGGAACTATTGTGGCGACCACTGACCTCAAACTGGCATAGCGGGAATCAAAGCCAAGAACGATTAACTTAACTTCCTGCTGTAGCAGGTGAAGGCATAGGCTTCGCGTCCTCAGCTTTCTCATGTTCCTTGTTTAACATCTGGTAATGCACATAACGCAAAATAAATATCATCTACGGAAAATAGTTCAAAAAAAAATAATAATAATAAACTATAATGACCAAACAAGATGCCCAGTCCAAGACATTGGCAGTTGATCACTAAAGTAATTTGCTTGTTTGGAACATGATTACCACAAAATATGCAAGGCTTAAACACCAAGTACAAAAAAGGATTAATTTTATTAGAGAAGCCATATTTTTTTCTGCCTATAATTTAAAGACCACATGCTATAGGATACATGAAGTAACGCACAAGTAAAGAACTTACTTTATTATTTATCAAGTTGTGAAGTGCAATGACACTCCGTATGAGAGAAGAAAGGTAAATCACTAGCATCATGTCATTCGTTTTCACTGCAAAATACAAAGCGTCACGACATAAAAAGATATTTAACTGCAAAAAGAACAAATACACAAGTTTCCTTTCATGTTTTAGCCAAATTAACAGCATTACCTGAGAAAGCCTTGATTAGTTCGCTCACATTAAGGTTTGGAAGTAGATTAAATACATCCTGCATCAAAAATAGGAAGCAAAAAACGTTTCAATATCAAAACAGAAAATAAGCAGCGAAGTTGAAAGGATAAGAAAATTTTAAGAGCAGAAAAAAAAGTGCATTAACCATTGCCCTGTGATCTTGCATGTAGTTAAGTTTGGAGCAAAATAAAGGTTTTATGCCAAAAGTTATGACAGCAACAGAAAATTAACAAAAGAAAGGAATGGAAAAAAAAAATATAAGAAAGCCCTAATACGCACTCCACTCTCAATCAAGGTACTGTTCTACATGGATCAAAAAGCATATACATTACTTTAAATAAAAGAACACTTAATTCAATCAGAGATTCAAGGAAACTACTTGGAGACGTTTGAGAGAAAAACAGCAGCTGCTAGGCACTTCATCAAAAAAAGAGGAATAAAACAACATCCCTCCCTCGTTCTCATAATAACTGAACAAATCTCTAAAGTATAAATGGCAATTTGCTAGTAAATGACCAACTCTGCCAAGGGAAAAAAAGGGAAATAGTATTACTTTTTTACAATTTTGAATTGGAAAACACCAGACAGAGTGAGGAAGGCCTAGGGTTGACATTACATTCAAGTAAATCAGCTAAACAATGCAAACTAGACATGACCAGATAATCGCAAAAATGGGTACAAAAAAAATCTTACTAGAATAAAATTATATATTTAAAATAAAATACAATTTTTGCTGTCACATAGAGCAAGAAGAATGTTGATCAGTGTTCTCAAAGGAAGGTGAGGCGACCAAACATAAAGGTGGAAACAATCACCAGAAGACAGGACTTCAGGTTTAGCTGATGTTACAAAAGCAACATGTATCTCAGGTGAGCAGTAGAAGCTGCAACATGAACCATCTATTCAGACATTTAGCATTTCATAAATCCAAGCACCACAAAAATAGTATTTCATAAATCCAAAACTACAGAGAATTCAAACTGGGACCTCAAGCATTACACCACAAACCCAGTCAAGAAATGATGTAATCAACCCTGAAGTGCAATGTTGCATGAGTTGGAACCCATGAACTATTAACAAGCTTTGCATGTAAACAAATCATGAAACCATTGTAAAAAAAAAAAAGCAATAGTATTAGCATTCTAAAAAATGATCTACTCCGAAAATGTATACAAGCAATTAAAGAATAAAACAACTTCACAAGATTGCTAGTATTTAGAATAATAAATTAAATTGATGGAAACACTTAATTACAATCCAGAACCTAAGATCATTAGGGAATTAAAACTCAAAAGAGAATACCAGAAAACCAATGACTACCTGCAAGTGGTACAGAATCTCATGATTTAAGGGAAGTTTTCCTTCGATAACAAGATCAAGATAGGACCGTATCTCGCGAAGTCTTGCATCCAGACCTTTCAAGGCTGCAAGTTTACCAGTAACCTGTCGAGAAAAGAGAGTTACAAGTCTGAAAACAGGAATTATAAAATATGTTTAACAAATTACCAAGAGAAATATAAAAAATAGAACTAGCATATGGAAAGATACCTCTGTTGCAAGAGTACTAATGGTTGTATCCTTGACATCTCTCAGCAAATGTTCAACTCCTATATAAAATGAAACATGTTCATGGTGAATATATTAATAGGTATAACCTATCAAATGTACCCATAAACACAAAAAAGATCGCCTATAAATTGTGCAACCAAATATAGAAAAAGACAGAATAATTATGCGAACCCATTTTATAAGGAAAAAGTAGAGTTATAAAATCTAATACAGAGGGGTGAAAGCATCTTGGATATACCAATTTCCTCGACTTCATGAGCAGCAATTTCTGAAGGTACATGCACAAACACCTTCTGACTTTTCTGAGTGGCATTCTGTAATCATATTCACATTTCAATTTGGGATCACAAACCAGCTGCAACATACTATTGATCACCTCAAATAGTTTCAATTTAACAACTTACCTCTTTGACCTCTTCAACAGCATAGTATGCTTTTGTAGGTATACCAAGCTCTTTAGGTTGGACGTCAATAATAACCAAAACAGGATTAGGAACATAACTGCAATATCAGAGATGCACATCAATTTGCAGAAGTAAGCAATCCATATGCTCAAACAAACATAATATATGCAAACAGACAGCTATATTGGGAATTAATATTTCCCTCCTTACATGTAAGGTGAGAGAGAGAGAGAGAGAGAGAGAGAGAGAGAGAGAGAGAGAGAGATTGGGGAAAAGTTCCTCTAAATATGCTGGACGTGGCATCCGTTGAACTAGTACATACACACACTCTCCCCCAAGTGTCCTCAAACCCCTACTTAACTATAGCGGGAGATTTTGGGACCAAAAGAGCATCATATGTCATAGTCCCAAAAATATAGTGAGACAAATAAATATCACGAGCTCAGCACAATCACCACAAAGAACAGCTTATTTCGTTCCTACAGAATGATAATAGACTTAACAGAAGCACGGAGCTGACACTTAACCAAATATTAGTAACACCAAGGACCCATTAATAATTGTCAAAATTTGACTTTTAGCTGTTATAAACTGTATTAATAAGGGAAGACTGATTTTAAAAAAGTTGGAAAAGGAACCTCCTGATGCAAAATAAATTCAAGTTCTGCCTTGGATATTGCAAAGGAAAAATGAGTGTGAAATTCATATTTTTTGCTTTTTTACACTTTGCTTTTTATTTTTTCGTGTACTTGCAGATAGTATAGCTTGTGTACCTGTGTTTTTGCATGAAGGGAGATTTTTGTAATTTGTAAGTTGAGAAGGTTTTTTTTTGTTGCCTTCTCAATTGAACATTTTCTTCTCCCTCCGGACTGTTTACTTTTACCTCAGTAACATCGTAGAGCTTTGGAGTTCATGTTGGGCGCATGGTTTTAATGCTTAATGCAAATGTACAACTGTTGTTGATTACTATAAGTACTTTACACTGAATGACCAAGCGTCTCTTCAGTAACGACCCGATAAAATTTGTAATGGCACTAAGTGACCCATCAGGTAACCCGTTTAAATATACGAGTTGATGGGCTAACCCGATTATTAAACGGTCCAGGTCGGATCAAAGGTTATTTGGATCGCGTCAATTTTAACCGACCCGACCTGTTTGCCACCGCTACTGATACGCAATTGCACAGATATGAGAAGGGGAAATAAAAAGAAAAACTGAATGAAGTAGGTTTCTAAATGCACCACCGCAACATTGAGATTAGACACGAGACAAGCAAGCATTTTCTATATCAACATACTGAGTGATCAGTTCACAGCATGTCAGAGAGGATTTTACTTTCAAAAGAATATTGAAAAAAGTAGATGCGGATGCATTGGAGAAACAAACTTCTGTAAAGACAGACATGATTTTCTTGCTAAGACTACTATAGTTTTCTTACACAAGGGAAAAGGAATCAATAAAATCACAAACTTACTCGGTGAACAACGCATGCACATCCAAATCATTCTCCCGAAGTTTAGGACCTGTGCTGTACCAACCAACAACATGCTCCTTTGCTGAAACGAAGATGTTGTTTTTAGCAGCACAATAGCATTTCATAAAAACGGCAACTAAAGATGGCTGGTAATAACAAACCAGGTTACTAAAATGTACCATTTATTCTTTTAAACATGGAAAACATTGACTCATGGTAATTGTGGTCGAGGAACCAGATGCTCGGATCTTTCTCATCTTCTTCGAAAGGCACTGCATAAATTGGCGGAAAGAATTAAAAAAAAAAGACTTGCTACCGACATGTAAGATGCAAGATTAGATTATAGAACAGAAGATCGTTAGAATTGAAGAGAACAAGGGCAAAAATAAGTTATAATTTAGTTTTAGCCCTGAGATAATTTAGCTTGAGGGCACAGTGCAAAGGAACTTGAGGAGAAGTATTATCAGATTAAGGTTGTGAAACTCCCTCCTCCGAATGCTTTGCTGCCTATTTTATGCTATGCTTCATTTATGACCTTTTTTTTTTGTTCATTTGTTGAGTGGGGTGGTCAATAAGCAGATCAGTCACCGAGTTTAATACAAATCTTGTCAAGTAACGATTCTCTGCACTTGGATACCGAAAACATAGTTACTCACTGAAAAAATATTTCATATCGTTACTTTTATTTAACACCTCAAGCAACAATTTATCCTCCTTCATCAAAAAGCAAAATTGCATCCTCGAGGAGGACGCCGATGACACGCTTGCGGGTGTCACGAGCAACGCGATTGTAGTTGTCGACGATGCTGAGGAGGACGAGGGGGTGGACGATCACCTTCTCGATCGGACGACTAGATATCTGCTGCGTCTTTATCACATCCATCCTTTTTTATCTTCGATCAGCCCCCCCACTTCTTCAATTTCAAGTTTTTGTTTTTAATAAAAAAAACCCTAGATTAGATTATTTTATTTAAAATAAAATAAAAACTTTTGATGCTGGCTCCTATAATTTTGAGACGGTACCCATCCAGGGGATTATTAGGGTTAGATCGCGTCAAGGTACCTGCTGCCGCTTTTAGTCGAGGTTGAGGAAGGGGGAAGAGAGAGAGAGAGAGAGAGAGAGAGAGAGAGAGGGATCTCGAACTGTTTAGGGCTCTCAGACTCGGAGGAAAAGAACTACACAGCGAATATTGGACCCGGGTTGTCGAATCCGATAGGCTTATTTAGTAGCAGTCCCTCGTATCATATCTTCAAAATTCCGTATAAGTTCCTCAAATCTTTAGAATTGCTCGTTGACGCCTCAAATCTTAAACATCTTGCCAATTAATCCCTCAATTTACCAAAACACCCTCCCCTCTTGGTCAAAGATTAATTTATCATGTTGCTCAAAGAGTACTCAGGAAAGTTAATGAGCTAAAAAAGTGAGGTAATGCTCTTCAACTGAACAGCAAAGGGCGATTGGTATGGAATCAATGTCGGTTATGATGCTCACCGGAGGCAGGGTGGATAAGGAGCTGCGGTGGGAGGTGTGTTTAGGGATTTTGGGTAGAGAAGAAAGAGGAAAATGTGCATGGGTTGCAAGGTCACTTCGCATTTGATGTACTAATATATAGTAAAAAAAATACTAATTATGCTTACGAGTTCGGAAAAAGTTTTCATGGTCAACATTATTCTTTACTATTTTAAATATTTCATTTAAATTTTAATATATTCTAATCATAATTATATCATATCATTCTCCTACGTGAACTATCTATAGCTCGGTAATTTTAAAAAATAATAAAATATATAAAACATATTTACGGTGTTAGTTTGTTAAGGTTAAGAAACTATACTTATCAACATGCTATAATACATGAAGTAATACAAAAAGATCTAAAAAGTTTTAAAATTGCACAAAAAACAAGCACAGTTCAAAATTATAAAAAAAACATCCTCACATTTCAAATCTTAAAACAACAAATATGAAATCAAGAAATTAACAGCAGCTTGTAAAAAAATTTAAAATTTACAGTTAACACCCTCAAATGTCTCACAATTTATAGAAACACCCTAAAAATTTTAAATTACAAACAAGCACCCTAAAATTCTAAAATTTTAAAACTTGTAAATAATATAGATGGATTCAAGTGATTACCATAATGCGCCTGAAAATTTCTGATGTTTCATAACTTAAAGCAATAAATATAAAATTAAAAAATTAACATTAGCCTCCAAATAATTTGAACTTTGAAATTAGCACCTCAACGTCTCAAAAATTATAAAAAAACACCCTAAAGTTTTAAAATTTAAAACTTACAAGGAACATAGATGAATTCAAGTGATTACTACTAGGCACTAAAAATTTAAAAGTTGCCAAAATTAATCTCAAAGTTACAAAAATTACAAAAAAAAAACTCCTTCAAAAGTTAAAAATCACAAAAAACTCTAAAATTTTAAAAATTATAATTAGTATACATATATATATCCAACTTAAAATAATCAAGTTAAGGTTTACCATCTTACCATCTCTTTTCAGCATCTAAAAATAATCTAAGTTTGATACTAGTAAAAAAAACAATAAGAATTGATTAAAATCGTCTAGTTAAGGAATAAAAAATTGAAAAATATATGACAGCTTAAAAATTATCGTCACTATATAAATCAAAGTAGCTACATATAATTTTACTACTAAGTTAGAGCAGCAAAAATGCATGAGTGTCTATAATATAATAGCTTAGCATTAATTAATTATAATTTAGAAACATTAATCTCTAATATTAATAATATTTATAAGATAAAAGAATACAATAAAATACGTACAGATAAACTATCATAATGTTCAAATATATCCTTTAAAAGAATCAAGCTATTTTCATTCAAATGGAAAATTGAATAAAATATATCTAATTCAGTCCATGAATCACTTGAATTGACATTAAGATAAGGCATATCTATAAAAAAAACACTGACTAAGTTCCATTAAAGAATAATCAAACAACTTTATTCCAACCAAAGAAGAATTCTCCATGGAATATATAAGAAAAATTAGCAAGCATTTATAAATATCATACTTTTTTCTTCAAATACTAAGAAAATTAAATATTAATATTATAATCTAAAGCAAACTGGTAATAAAAATTGTAGGTATTTAATTCAGATCTTTATGGAAAATGACAGGGATAGAGTGAAGGTAACATTATTAAGATAACAAAAACTCTTATTGGATACACATCACAAAAATCCATTGTAGAGAAAAAAGAGAGAACTCCCAATCTTATTTAAGTATTAAATTAGGAACACAAAGAATTTATATATATGAAATTAACATTTATTCTCATTGAATAAAAGGAATCAAAGTATGTATTTCAAAAAGTTTGTGTTGAGCATCGAAAATACCATCAACTTCTTTGTGAAGTTAAACGAGAAGATAAAAGATTAATGAGTCTAGAAAAGATAAGAGCACAAAAAATTCGACTCCAGTTTGATGTCACAATCGATGTAAATGATGAAGACGCTACTCTAGAATTGCCTAAGGAAAAAATAAAGATGAAGAATGATTGACCTCAGCTCAATAAAAAAATAAAACAGATGGAATAAAAGGCAATATTTTCTGAATGTTTTATAGAATAGTTTAATTGTTTTGAGCGAAATTAGGAATCTTTAGAAGTGATTTTCATGAACTTTTTTAATACTTTTATATGATTTTGTGGATACTTTTATCATATAAAAGTATACTAGAGTTAGCATTTATCTTTAGTTTATAATTTTTTTATGAAGTATATCAATGATTAGGAACAAAATTCATATTCTCTTTTGTACCGTTTTAGCATACTTTTAATCAATCATCTTGCATTATTGGTTTTAAATATTCACCTTCCTTGTATATCACTATTTCAATATTTTTCGATTTTGCAACATTGTATTTTCTCAAGTAAAGCTTGTTTCATGTTGGTCCAAATAATATGAAAATTCAAATTGATTTCAGATTATATTTGTTTCCTATCAATTCAATTATCAACATAAAAATTTAAATTTGGTGTAGCCCATTCAAACAAGCATCAAAGAAAATAATTAATCTCAATGTCAAAATTTAGAGATAAAAGTGAGCAAAAACTATTGAAGTGAAATCAAAAAATAAATTTTAGTTAGAAAATAAGCCAAAAATACTTAATCATGGTATTTCACTACGTGCATTACACGTGTAAAAACTAGTTCAATAAAACATACTAGTTACCTGTTAAAAAAATTAGGCTTTGTTTGGATTTACACCTAATAAAGAAAAATTAAAGGACCATAGGATAAGATAAGGGAAGGTAAGAGAATATGTAAAACTTATCTAGTAAATTAGTAAGAGGAATTAAGGGTAACTTACCCTGTTTAAAAAGTCTACTAAATGATGTGAAGGTAAAGGAATATATGTAAATTTATACAAATACCTTATATGTTATTTCATCCCTTTCAATCTCATCTTATAAAATAGGAGGGTAAAATTATCTGTGCAGTATTTTCTTATATTAAGAGTTACATTTCCCTAACTTCCCATCTATTCACCCCAATTTAGGGACTAACAAAATCTGAAGTTTCCCCCCTACATTACCTTAACTTTCCCCTCGTTAGCTACCTCAAATGACTTCTCAAACATCAGGGTAACGTGTCTCCTCTCTTCCCATTACTCACATTACTCACTATCCAAATAAGCTCTTAGACAGTCAACCAACCCGAGGTGGTGGCGCCGCCGGCTAGCGCGTAGGTCTCATGGCTT
>NC_033801.1:131120719-131169157 GCF_001876935.1 Asparagus officinalis | reverse complement strand
CTCTTTTCACAACATTTTCTTTTTTCTTTTTTCGTTCTTTCTTGCTTTTTTTCTATTTCCGCTTGATGACATGATTAAAAATTAAATACTAGGCGAGCAAGTTAAATAAAACAGGTGTCAATCAATACAAAAAGATGCTGTCAACAGCTACAAGTCATACAATTCAGGAGAAGCTAATTCAGAAAAAAAAAAAAAATTTAACTCTGCTCAAAGTTGGACAATTTTGCTAGTTTCCGTCTTTGATTACCCAAGCAGAACCTAATGCAGGGACATAAATTATGAAGTAACACAAAGGACGCATATCTTGACAACAGAAGACGTTACCATCAGGGGCCAGATGATGCTTAAATGTATTTGGCTGACAAATTCATTGCCGCAGTCTAAACCGCAATGCAAATTGCCGTGGAGGAGTGCCATTATTTATGGTCAGGATAGGGAACATTCCTCATCAAGTTATTGCTTGGGGATTGCTCGATGATGCTGGTGTCACAACCATCACAATCTGACCTCTATGCCCTCGCTATGCAGGTGCTCCTTCACAGATAAGATGGGAACCTGCAATCACATTAAGGAGTCAAGCTCAACTGGATTCTTGGTCCTGCTGAGGTGTCATGGATATATCATAAGAGCTAGCTCAAATAAAGATCAGAAAATCAAGTTGTTGACTTATTAACCATGTCAGATCTAAGGTGTCATGGATATATCATAAGAGCTAGCTCAAATAAAGATCAGAAAATCAAGTTATTGACTTATTAACCATGTCAGATCTAAGGTGACAACATGCAACAACAGCTCATCAAACAAATAGCATATGTGTTCGCACAAACAACCAAGTGGAAAACCTATACCATCATTCAGAATCCATAGTCATCTTTCGAGACTTTACAGAAGGTGGTGTCGCAGGCAAGAGCACACCAGATAGGAACATATAAGAAATTCTTCGCAAACGGTCAGAAATGGAAATCTAAAAATATCAGTGCCACAATGCTTCTTAAATGTCCTAAGGCCTGTTTGTTTGCCCCAAAAAAAGGGGAAATCAAAGAAATAGAAAACTATTAAATCAAAGAATTATTTTGGGAGTGTTTGGTTTGCTAAAAAAAAGAAGAAATCAAAGAAATGGAGATGAGTTGTCACCTTATTATAGGATGATGTGAGTGATTTTTTAAGAAAACTTGTTTTGATGTTGTTTGGTTGGCGAAAAAAATAAGGAAATGAATTATAAGAAACCAATTTCTTAAAAAAGTTTGTTTCGTTATTTCTTAAAAATAAGAAAATAGATGAGATGAGATGAGTTGTCATTGTATTATTGGGTGATGTGACCCACACTTAAGGAAATAGTTTTCACAACTTTTTGGGATGAAAACAAAGAAATGAAATGTTAATGAGATGAGATGAGTTGTCACAATCTTATTGGATGATGTGGGTGATTTTTAAATATGAGATGAGATGAGTTGAGTGATGTTGTTGATGAAAATAATATTTTATTAGATGTGGTGGATGTGATGGATGAGTTGTTGGATGAAAATAATATTTTATTAGATGTGGTGGATGAGTTGTTGGATAAAAATAATATTTTATTAGATGTTGTGGGTGAGTTTTAGGGATGGAAATATGTGAAATTGTACTTTTTGAGATTTCTTGCTTTTCATTTCCATTTTTCGGTTTTTTGGGAAATAACCAAACAGGCCCTAAACTCCAAACGAAAACTAGAACAGTAAATAAAATGGACCTCAAGAGGAGATACAGAATGGCGCGACTGAGGAAGAGGCAGAGATATGCACAGATCAACTTATTGAACCAGATGGACGAACACATCAGGGTATTATCATAATTCACAAGAGCAATATAGTTTGCAAAACTGTTGAATCAGATATCTTGACAGGATAGAAAATGAAAACTATCGGGTATACCCAATAATCCATGTCAGCAGATATGTTCTAAGAGAATAATGATTTTTTATGATATAATTAAACCAGGACCTCTATTTACTACAAAATTTTCTTTAGATTTATAAGAATCAATTATGACATGACATATTTTTATATTTGTTACTGAATAAACCAAAAAGGTTTGTTACAATCCCTAAGCTTACATACAAAATAGACATGTACGATTGTATAGCATTTTGTCTGCTCTAATGGGAACAAGTTTAATAGATGTAATGAACAGAAACATGGGAATATGCGCAACTAAAGGAAAAAGTAACAAGAGAAGTTTGTAGAATATAATGAATTTATGAAATAACAAAATTTAAGTAGTTGTGTAATCCATGGAACAGTAAAAATAATAAATGATTGCAGGAGGTAGTTGTAATCTAGGGTACTGATGACATATTTTACATCTCAAAAACCCATATATCTTCTGTCACAAAATCTCGTATCTTAAATGTATCTTAAATGTATCATTACATATACCTCCTTGCGATGGAAAATGCCAGCAGCAAGCGCAGCTGAAGCACTTGTTTTCTGAAAGACCTCAGAGAAATGTTCTACGGATCCTGCACCACTGCTTGCAATTACAGGTATACTGACAGCATCAGATACCAGTTTAATCAAGTCTACATCAAATCCCTGCCCTTGACCTGCAAAAGCAATAACTGCTTGTAAGCTTATCTCAAACAACAAAAACAATTTATAGATCCTTGAACTTTAAAACTGATCTAAGACGATGAACAAAGGACTGCACAAGCTTAGGATCACAAATAATATGCATCATGAGGAGCAGAGTCAAAGAAAATCAGAAGAGGATATTGCCGATATAAGCAGACTCCTCTGCTTACTAGTACACGCTCAGTTATTTAGCAAGTATAGAGGCTATAGACGATAGCTGCTGCAACACAAGAATTGCCCTACCATCACAGTCAATAGAATTGAGTAATATTTCCCCTGCTCCAAGATCTTCAACAGCTTTTGCAAGCTCATAAGCTCCAATTGGTCGACCCTCACGTCCACCACTTACCTGTTGGGCATAACAACAAACAGATACTCAGATTACAATAAAGCTCTTATGCATGCAAAATTGTCCTATAAAAAATCAGCTTTATGGCTTAGCATATTACATATGCCTTGAATAAAGTATGGGTTCCACTCAAGCATCAAGTCTAACAATTGCAATGCTGAAGTTTATATGCCTGATACCTCTCAAGTATGCCAGGTGGAGACATTTAGCAGTCGCAAGGAAGACCTTGCCAAGATTCAATGATACACCCAATTGGAAGAACATTTTTAAGTAGGCTTGAAACAAACAATTAAGAAATTTAAAGTTTGAAATATTAAGGTAATATTTAGAAAATTCATGATTAAATAGAGCTGAATGCTTCAATCTATGTGTGTACTGGACAGCACAGTTAATGTGTCAGTTTCACCCTTTTAGGTATTAATACATCTCTGGAAACATATCAAACAATCAACTAGCTTGTCAGGCCTAACTGTCAAGGTGAAAATATGAACGCTTTTATAACATCACTAAGAAGCCCTGCCACGAGAAACAAAAGGTGGTCTCCCTTGAAAGACTTCTATTCAACCTTATTTTAAGGGTACTACTACTACCATAACTACTATAGAGTATAGACAGCATGACAAATCCAGAATTAGAGAATTAATATTCCAATAAACACTGTATCTTTAATAAAGGTGCTTTTCATCTCCTTGCTTGTAGTTATTCAACACATAATAAATACTTCATACTCACAAGTTAGAGGCCCAAAATACAGTTTGAAGGCTACTTATCATAAGATCGTCATAAATAGTGTCCTTAAACAAACACATATCGTCATAAGTAATGTCCTTAAACAAACACATAAAGTGATGGGGAACCAATAATTTATAAACGAGAAAGGTAGCAAGATCATCAGCATCAGCATCAGCATTTAAGTCTTCCCCCATGATAATGCAGTTGCTTATAGCCATTAACTCCACAATGAGAGGTGCCATTATAGATGTGAACAGGCTTTTTTGATAACTCCTATGAGTTATTAATGCTGAATTCAAGACCGAGGGAACTTGGACGAGAAGAGGCTACTAACTGAATCCCATATGTCGGTTATTGGGTAGGAAGCTTGCAATTATTCATGCCACAACCAAATAGATTTCGGTCAACCAACAACCCACTGCAAAGTAAGCTGGAAATGATCTCTTAGATTATCATCACTAGACATTAAGTTATTTAAATGGCCTAACTTTCCCAACCATATCATTTAAAAGGAAAATTAAGAAAACCCTAGGAGTTTATTTGAGATATAAGCACAATGTTACCTTGTGTTTGATTCTAAGTAAAAGCAAGTGAGAGAAAAGAATGATTAATGAGTAATTGTTTTTCATTATTGATTATCGAAAACTTTTGTCAAGCCTGAAGGTAGTGAAAAATAAAAATAAAAATAAAAATAAAAAACTAAGGTAAAAACTCCATTTCTTGTTCTACCTCTTTTCCCTATGCTCTTTCTTCTTTACTAGGAAGTAAAACGCAGATCAAATGAAATGAATCCGTCAGTGGTATCGAAAATAACAATTCAGAATGCATATGGCTGAATGGTTGATGGGCTTCGATAATCTTTAGAATCCAAATTACCACCACAAACAAACATAATTGCTAATGTGGCTGTACAGCTATCAACATGTAAATCCATTTACATAGCCCATGGATAAATGAGATTACTAGAAAAATCTAGCTCAATATGCAATGAAGTATATACACTGTTCTAGAAGCCATACCGTACACTGGTACCATGCATATTCTTCTCCTAGTGGACCTGAATGCACATAAGTAAGATGTCAATCTCAGAGAAGAATCAAATCCAGAAAAAATACAACAAGAAGGATAACAGATTAGCTTCTACTACTAAGAGATTGTACCTGGTTTAGTTAGTTTTACAGACTTGAATTTCACCTCATCAGGACTCCGAATATACACTCTGCGAGGATCAATACTTACAACCACGGCCTGAGAGTGAAGGAAGAACAATTAATATTTAGATGTGTTTCCACCTTCAAATGTAGGTTAAGGAATAAAGACTTCACAAATGAAGATTTTGTTTTAAAGTATTTATCACTAATCTCCACATATGCAATATGAAGAGAGAGTTTTCCCAAATCCTGAAAGGAGGGATAGACAGTAATATATCAGCTAAGTGATCTATACGACCTGATTTCCATAGCGTCTAGAGATTTGTTCTATGCTGCTAGTTCCGCTCTTTACCTGAAAAGAAGGGAATATTACAAGGGGGGAAAGGGAATTATGGTTACACAACTGGCTTAAGTTTAAAAATTGATCGCATACCCCAGTTTTCAAATATTCTTCTGCAGCAAAAACTGCATCACTTCCAATTGAAACCTTATCTGCACCAGACCTGAAGTATTCTGATGCCACTTCCAAACTCGAGTAGTACCTATGGAAATATTAGAGCAATGACATTTAAGAAAAGAGTGTATGTAATAAAGATAAATTGAAAAGGATTTCATAGCGATATACAAAAATCGTTGACTTTGGATGGAGATTCTTTTATAGCAAATTACTGCAATTGAAGAAAATCCTTGACAATGGTTGTCTTTTTATAAATGGAAGTGGGGTGCACTGCACCTCAGCTATTTATGAAGACGCATAAACTGTGTCAAGCTCCAAGAGATTACCACCTGTAGCTTAAAAATCGACCTCAGTTTTCTACAAGAGGTTGTATATAGAATGGTCCACAAAATTAGGTAAGGATTTTGAGCAAAGACTACATTTAACCAGTCCATTGTTGCTGCATTGCTACTTAGTGGACAAAACGAGGGAAAAATCAGCATAGAGCATTCCATTAGCATAAATAAGGTCCCGTTTGGCAAAGGGTTAAGGAAGAGGGGTTAAAGAGAATGATTAATGTACTTAGCCCATTCGATAATCTGAATGACTAAATTATTAATCTGTTAAATAAGTTTTATTTTAGCCCTTGTGATCAGTTTTAGTGTTTGGGAATAACAATAATTTTGACTATTTTCTTTATAATTAGAAAGGTTAACTCTTAATCATTCTAAATAGGAGTATTAGTAAACCCCTCATTTTGAGGGGTTAACTCATTTTAATCCTTCTAGAAGGGTTAGCTTAACCCTTCTATATTTTTTATATTTAGCAAATTATGGAGGGTTAACTCACTTTAACTCTTGTATAGATTTTTTTTTGGTGGGTTAAGAAGGGGTTAAGTCTCCATAACCCCTCACTTAACCCTTTGCCAAACGGTGCCTAAAAGAATATATCTTAAAAAAGCTGCAGAATGACGGTGAGTTCACAAGAGCATTATTGTAATATAAGTATGAGGCATCAAAGATCATGGATATTATAAGGAAAGATCTGATCTTATCTAAATATACTAAACCTAAGTCTCAGTTTCTCAGAAAATGTAGTCTCCTTTTGTTAACTAGAAAATGCTTCTAGCCAGATAATTCACAATATGTGTTAAGGGATTTTTCTTTTTCCACTGTCATAGTTATGCTTTGATTGTACGAATAGCATCCTCCTTAATTACCAAACTGATAAACGACTTACACTAAATATGATACTAGGAATATCAATATTTTTACCTAATTAAATTTTTTTGAAAAAAGATCTTTCACAACATCTAGGGAAAAGTCAACAGAATAAAAAATGCAGATACAGGTTTCAATCAACTTACAGTAGCAGAAGCATATAATTTTCATTAAACATTAAATTGGAAAACATGAGCCATTTAAGTAAGCAGTGAAAAAAAATATCTACTAATGAATCCAGAAGTGAGTCGTTGAAAAACAGATTCTAATAAAAGGTCATTCAAGTCTTAAATGCACAACTGTTCTCATAAAAATGTTATACCAACCTCCCATTCCCATCTGTAAAGTCTCTTATACCGCCTCCAACTGTTAGTGGGACAAAAACATGTTCAGATGTGTAGCGCAGAATCTGTATGTCATATTATTCGCAGAGGTCTAAGTTTAGAAAAGAATCAGATGGAAATTAAACTTAGCTTCTTGATACAAAGTATCGACAGTTTAGATCATATTGGGAAAAATTAACAAGAGGATGAATAGTATTATCTACATTAAACCTGTAGCATTGGTAGATCTCCCAAAGGAAAGTCACGGAAGCCAGTTATGTTCAGAAAACTAACCTGAAATGCAATTCAAATACTTAAATTTTCACAAGTTATATGTATAAACATAGCACCCACTAAATGAACAGAACATCAGAATGTGAAAAATATACTTCATCAGCCCCATCTTTATAATATTGACCCGCAAGGTCCACCGGCTTGCCAAGGTTTCTAACCTGTTGACAAAGAGAAAAAGGATAAGTTAAAAGTAGCAGGAAAAGGAAAAAAGATAGTTAACGAAAACAATATTGTTCCTTGTAGGGTTCCTCATAATAGTAGTTGCAAATCAGACTCCATCATTTACACAAGAAACCAATCACGTCATTATGAGTGAATAAGATATTGATGTTATTTGTTACCTCATGATCATTTGAATGCTCGCGGACATCATACTGATCCCCTTTGGTTACTACAAGATCCCCTCTATCGTTTGTCCTCACATCAAGGCATGCTATTACCTGGACAATCAAGTGGCAGTAAGCAGAAAGCAAAACTGGTTACATAAGATACTTGCATATATAATGAAAAAAAACAGTGTCCTGGATATGTTCTCGACCAAAAAGGCAAAAAAACATACTCTCTTTGCAAGTTTTGATGCCTTCCCACTTGTAGGTTTCTGTTCGGCATGAGAAATTGAGCATGTAGTTTAAGCGCCAACAAAGAAAGATAGAAGAATACACATAATCATGTTGAAACACCAAGATTTACCTTTTTCCTTGAAAATTGAGATGGATTAAGAAACTTTTCCAATATTGAGAGGCCGACATCTGGAAAGAGGTGCAAATAAGTGTATGGTTCGCCTTTCAAAACCAGTTACCTGTCTTATTAAGGTCTTCAACTAAAGAGTTTATTCCTATAACATGATACCCCAAGGTACCTGTCTCATTATCCTTCAACGACAATATGATGATTGTAAGAAATCATAAAATATTTGTGCTTACTAAATATATATAAGCACAAGAAACACGAGGGTAGGCTTAACTTAAGAAATGGTTAGAAATCTCAATTGAACTAAAGAGGACCAGTTCATTCTTCCAAAAGAAATTCTATTGGATTTTAAGAAACATATCTACGTTGCTTAATTGTTCCCAAGACAGATAGCTTTTATAACGACATAACCAAGGCTTTATAACATTTTTTTTCTAATAAAAACATTGAGTGGTGACTAAATTGCAGTAGACAAAGTCCATGAGATTAAGAAAAAGCAACATGCAGTTGAAACATAGGCGTCCTATCAATCTACACTTCATTGATGTCGATAATCATTGGAACAAATCAACTTCTCAGTATTTCCAATTAGTCCACATCTGGTGATGGAGTTAAGGGTCAACTTGATAAAGAATGTTGAGATCAAAGCTTGATGCTACAAAAAATAAATTCTAGCCAAAGATAGTAACAAATTTAACAATATTGTAAATCATTACCACTGCCAGTATATTACAGCACTTATCTGTGGTTAGCATTTGATTGCGACTAGTGACTCATAAAAACAGCAGAAATAATGTTAACAAATATATAAAGAAACACTATATTGATGTTGTTGCCAAGTATTGAGGACATGAATAGATTCCAAACTTATTTAGATGAAATATTAAAAAATAGAAAATACAGATAATTATTGTTTACCTCCACTCTTTTCAGGGTGAAATTGAACTGCATTTATATTTCCCCTATTGATAGAAGAAATAAAAGTGTCACCATAATTGCATGTTGATGATATCCAGTCCTTATTAGCATCTGACTACATCAAAACATTCAAATGGTTCCATAAATAAAATAGCATTACAATAAAATGATTTAATGTTTAAAAATCAAGCTCTGCAGTGACAAAATAAAGAGCATACGGGCATTGCACGGTATGAATGGACGAAATAGACATGGCGAGCTCCAATATCATCCAATATTCCTGATCCTTTAGTAACTTGCAGTGCATTCCAACCAATATGAGGTACCCTGAGACCCTCTGATGAGTCAAAACGGCCAACAGTGCCAGGTATCAAACCAAGACCTTTGACTACGAGGAATAAAGGGCAACTGTTAGCTAAATCAAGAAAACATACAACAAAAACGCATCAGTTAATAACAAATTCCAGGAATTTTAACAGATTGCATGAGAAGTTGCATATAGTTTAATAAACATAATTTGTAGTATTAAGAAGCAGAATCCACTTTGGTAAGTTGAATAGAAGTCCTAATTGTTATGTGATAGTGTAACTCAACACCATGACGATACTAACCCCAAAGGGGCTGGGGAAAACAAACAGCAAAAAAGAAAATTGAGAAGTTATCATAAAACAAACATGTTCTACCACAACCTAATATATTGTGCACTGTAGCTCAATTTGTATAAAACCAATTAGAATTAGAAAGGACTTGTATAAGTAGTCATGCGAAAGTTAGCAAGTTCTCATAATCTCTCCAAGATTACAATGTAACAAACAATAAGGGCGTCGACATAATAGCACAATCTTTTCTGACCGTAGGTCCATAGCAGAGGAGGCAGTCCTGCAACTCTATGTGTTTTGCTCTAAAGATCTGTAAACTCATTTCATAATTCAAGCTAAATAAAGAAGTATGATTTTTTTAACTTTGACCTACAAATACGCTGCTCTGAGTAGTAGGCTACATGCCATTAAACTGTGAGAAGAAATAGATTACACATTATTTGCTATGTCAGTCAAATCAAGTAAGTTCTCACTTCACAAAACATGTTAAATTATTTAATAAGAAAATATGTTATATAAAATATGTATATATTTGAATAATGTCACACACCTGAATTACCTTGGAACTATAGATTTGATATAATTGCACTTAAGTCTGATTTCTCTGGCCTTAATGATGCATTTAACATGAAAGAACACAAAGAATGTCTGTTAGAAAGCAATACAAGAACGGTAATCACCTGGACCATTCTCTTCACTGGACTCAAAAAGCAACTGGAGTCCAAGACAGATCCCCAAAAAGGGACGATCCTTCTCTAAGTACGTACACAGTGCTTCAGCCAATCTGTGAGAAAGTAAACTGGTTATTCTATGTGTTTAAGAAAGATTACGAGAGATCTACTTTCTTTTTCAGGGAGAAGCGTACATCCTTAGAAGGATTTTGAAGACGTAATTAACACTGCAAACATTGTCCATGAACAAGAGTATTTTTTCTTATTACATAACTTTACCCATTCTGTTTGATGAGTCATCTGAGTAAAGAACAGAAATAAATGATACCAACATTCTTTAACTAATAGCATTCTTGAGAATGCTAGTCTAGATGTCAATTTAATAGCACAAACCCTAGAAATTTTTCCAGGAAGAATATTGGAAGTTCTACAGATTCAATTATAAAAAAAAAGAATATTTTTTTAGAGTAATAAATAAAAGTAAATTAAAAAGGACTCTTACCCGTTCTGATTTAACACATCCATAGCTGATCCAAAGGCTCCAACCCCAGGAAACACAAGGCGGCTTGCAGCAAGAATGTCATCTGGTCTTTGCACCTAATAAGGAAAAGAACATGTGTATTTATTAACTTGTCTACAAATAACTTTATAGATAGTTTTAATTGAATATCAATAAGAGAGGACATTTTTCAATCATAAGGTAAACATTAATGCGGCCCAAGTCTACTTCTCAATAGTTTTCTACTTTTATGATGAATGGTACGTAAGGAAGCAAGGAGTTCCAATAGAAAGTAGACAATGAGGAGAGTAATGAAATGGAAATTCCCAGTTAAGTTAGCAAAAGAAAAAACTGACAATGTCATATTATTAGTGCGGATTAAGCACAATGGACCGCAAAGGATGAAGGTGATGAGAGTATCAAAGGTAAAAGATCCATCAATGATAAGCCTTTCTTGACTCTCTTTTCTGATTAGAGAAGCCATGTCAAAGCCGGGATGCGAATCAGAGAAAAATAAAAAATAAAAACATGCAGAGTCACGAATTGCCGCAAGCAAAATCTTATACAAACGGCCTGTGATTAATTGTTATTTGTGACATCAGATAAATTCCACGAGAAGAACACGAATAACTGAACCACCACAGTTTGTAGATTAAAAACAAAATGGTATGCTGAATCAATAAAAAGACTACCATGAACTTTTCCCATTTTCTTGTAATACTAGAATTAACTTTCTAAATTGCACAAAGCTATCATAAACTTCCTCGGAAATTCACTAAACTAACCACTGATATCTTGTCAGTAGTGAATATATCATTTCCATGAGATAATTTTTGGATAGAATTGACCATAAAATTAAAAATATCATGTATCTTACATGTTTTATCTTATATGAAACTTCAGAGAGAAAGGAACGGTAATTGCAATGTTATAAATAGCGGTAAATTAAAAATATCATGTATCTTCCAGTTTCAAACTTTATGCGATTTTAATGAGAAGACGGAGAATCTCCATGGTAGGTTTCTTTTAATTAGGCTAGAAAGTAAACACGGCACATCTTGTTCTTTAGCAGCACATAAAACAACTTGTGAACATTTTGATCCCTTATTCTAGTAGAAAGATGATGTTCTCATGTCCATTCGCGTAGAACATAACGTTGGACGTGATTTTTCGATGTCCATTTTTGTCCTATTTTGTCCCCAAATGCGACCAGGGAATTCACAAAGAGTTGAGTAATACTTGGTTCTTAAATAAAAGAGGGAAGGGGGAGAGGTTACTTCTTTGATATCGAAGCCGAGGTATCTAATGGCATTCCTCACACTTCGAACGTTTCCAGCACCGTAATCGAGAAGAGTGACAGCTGCATCGATTGGAAGAAAATGAATCAATTTTTATACAAATTTTTCTAGTAGATGGGGGTTTCTTACTTGAATCTCCAGAAGAAGAGGAGGAGGAGGCGCGGATGGAGAGATTCTTCTTGTATTTTGAAGAAAAATAATGGGAACTCCGTGGATTCGAAAAGCGACGGCGGCTATGAACCATCAACTGAGGTCGAGGTCGAGAGAGTAGATTTTGAGAGGTCGACGTCGGAGACTCCATCAGTATCTGCTGCTGAGAGAGAGAGAGAGAGAGATTCTCTGGCGGCCTTGAATAAAGGAAGAGGGGTTTTTTTCTTTCTTCGTCCGTGCTGTTTTAATTTTCTGCGGGCCTAAACCCCGCTCACTTCCGTACGGCCCGGTCAAGTCGGGTCCTAAAGCCCACAGAGCCCAGAGCCGGTCCAATTACAAATCATAATTAGGATGCGTTCGACAAATCTTTAAAATTGGATCAGTACTGAACTTAGCTATTTTATTATTGGCAAAAACATGGTTCTTAGGTCAAAAAATAGGCCATAAAACTAGTTTAGTATTGGACCGGCACCCCCTTAGTCCAACTATAAACTGTTTTAGAAAAAAACTGGATCGAGATTGAACCCAGTTTTTAGGTGATTGCCAAACACCTGACTCTCGATTTTATCCATTCAAATCCTATTCCAGGGACAGATATAAATCTAATTAGAATTATTATAGGCTAATAAGTTTTTTGCTGGATTCTTATATTGACTGTCTTAATTTAAAGAAAAAACTATTATGTTCATTGAGCTACAATCTAACCTCTAGTTTATAACACATTGATCTAATGGTATTTTGAATAGCTATATGTAAACATAATTTCATAGCTAATCTCAGTAAACCGTATTTTTTATGGTTGGGAATATGGTTTTTCATACGTAACAACCATTTTATTTATTTTTATTTTTATTTTGCTTAATTTAGCTAACTAGGGGCATCAGTGATAATCCATCAATTTCTCCCCAAAAAATAATAATTACATCATATCATACTCCTTATCAAAGAGCGAGTTTGAAAAAAAAATTCTATGGTCAATTTCACCCTTAATCTTTTGGATATTACATTCTAATTTTATCCTAATATATTCATATAATTTAAAAGTAAAATCTTTTGATATTAAAAGAGATCAAATAGTGAAACTAATTTTCTATCCTATTAAAAGATGAAATGTATCCAACTAATTCAATCTTTCAATAAATTCTCATTAGATTAAAACTATTCATATCCATTATTAGAAATTACTATTCATAAAAAAGTAGAAAATTCTGATAATCAAAATTTTGTTAATTCTAAACAAGCTCTAACTATCCACAATTAAAAAATCTAAAATTTTGTCATTGTCCCTCTTTAATTATTTTAAAAAGTAAATTTCAATGAAACTCTCAGAACATTAAATTGAGCATTAAACTCCCAAAATATATGCAATTCTCATTAAATCCTTAGTAAATTAGATAATTTCAGAAAAAAAACTAATTTTTTTTTGAATTTTTACACTTAAGTTCCAAAATAGCTTTACCCTAAAATGTCACATTGGCTAAATTTAACCCTCAAGGATAATATATACCACTGAAATCGATCTTATTTGCAAGTGAACCCATAACTTGATAAACAACCAAAAAAAAGGAAAAATTACCAATAGCTACTAAAAATTCTAAAATTTCAAATAATACTTAGAAAATTTTGAAAGCTAAAAAAAACATATAGGCCCCTGAACAACTGAAATTGTAAAAAACCCCGTGAAAAATTTAAAATTGAAAAAAATACTATTAAAGTTCTAAAATTTTGAATGACACGTAAAAAAATCATAAATTACGCAGACCTTCTTAAAAATCCAAAAAAAGCTAACCCATTTTAAAATTAAAAATTATAAACAATCCTAAAAATCCAAAATTTTAAATAAACATACAAAAATATGAATATTATAAAAAATACCATAAAACGTGAAATATTACAAATAACATCCTAAGAATTTTTAATTACAAACATCCCCCTAAACATCTTTAAAATAATAAATTGACCCATTAAGTTAGAAAACTACATAGAAACCCTGAAAAGATTACAAAAACCTAAAAAATTATAAAAAGTATAAACAACACTCCAGAAAATCATACATTAGACACAAACCCCTCTAAAATATAAAAATTACAATCAACCTCTTAAAAAATCCAATAAATACAAACAAACCTCTGAAAAGTTCTGAAAATTATAAATGACCGTTATTTTGGGTTTTTGGCTTAAAAATGTTGGGGCTTAACTAAAAAAACATAAACTTATTGGGTTATTGGGGTGTACTTTGATCATTTTAACTACACATGAATCAATGATGTTAATTTTGAGGATTTTCTAGCAAAATTTATTGGGCATTTAGTCAGAGTTTTAGAAATATTTGAGATTTAGTTCCAAATAGTAAAATTATTAGGGGTTTAGTGAGATTTACCTTTATGTTAATTTTGAGGGTTTCTTGAAATTAAAAAAAATTAGAAAATCTAAAATGTGAAAAGCCTCTTATCATTGTAAAATTATAAATGATCATTGAAAAATCATAAGTTATAAACAACCTATACAAAATCTAAAAAGTATAAATAACTTTCTTTAAATTTTGAAAATTAAAAAACGAACCCCTAAAAATTCAAATTTTTTAGAAAAACACATGAAAATATGAAAATAACAAAAAATCAATAATATTTAAATATGACAAATAGCGTCCTAAAAAATTTTAAGTTGTAAATAGTCCCCCTAAAAAATCTGAAAAATCATAAACAAACCCTTTAAATTAGAAAATTGCAAAGAACCATTGAGAAAATTATTACAAAATCCAAAAAAAATAAAAAGTACAATTAACCCCCAAAAAATCTATAATTAGAAAAAAATCACCAAAAATCTTAAATTTCAACCTCTCGAGAATTCCAATAATTATGAAAAACCTCTAAAAATCTAAAAATCGTAAATATCCGATGCTTGGAGTTTTTTTACTAAAAAATATTCCAGGTTAAGTGAAAGAAATGTAGACTTATATGGTTATTAGGGTAACAATGTTAGCTTTTCAAGGCGTAGGGTGAGAAGAGTTTATGGTGATTTCTTAAATTTTTAAACTTAAGGGGGATTATCTATATTAAGCTAAAATCCGAGGGGATTTCTCAAATTAAAATAGTTGAAGGGGTTTTCGTAGAGAATCTGTAACAACCGTAAATTTTAATACGTATTTTAAATAAATTTTTCTAGTATTTAAAATATTATATTATATTTTATTAATACTTTTCCTAAATTCTGGAATTCTCTGAGTTTTCAAAATAAATAAATAATAAAATATATAGTCTTCTATTTTTAATTATGCTAAATATTAATTTACGGTTTAGTAATTTTTATATATAATCTTTTGGTAGCTAATATTATTAGTGACCTTGTTATTATTAATGTAAACCTGAGCTTAGTATATTAGTACATATGTAAAAATATAAATATTTAGTTGTTAATTATTTATTAATATTATTATGTCTAATTATTAATATAATGTTTATTTTGAAAAATCATGCAAAATATTCCCATAATATTCTCTCCCTTAATTTCCTCCCATTTGAATTCCTTCCAAATTCTTTTCCCAATCAGCCTTAATCACTTCCCAATCACCCCCTTAATCATGTTTATTTTATACCATTTCTCTTCTTAATCACGTGCATTTATCTCTCCTTCCATTTTCTCTCATTTTCAAATTTCAAAAACCAACTAATCAAATATTTTCTCTCTCTCTCTCACGTGCCCCCCTCTCTCTCTCTCCATCAGTTCACCCAAAGAAACCCCCTCTTCTTCTTCTTCCTCAAGCACCGAACCCATCCTCCTTCGCCACCCGACCTCCGCCTCCAACCGCCGTTCGCCGCCTCAGCAGCCCCGCGGTCACCCACCCGAGCGCCCCCTCCGCCTCTGGCCGCCTCCATCACCGAACGCGACCTTCTCCGACGCCCCGCACCCGAGCTCGAACCGCCCCCGTCGCCGCCCCCGTCTCCTCCGACCCCTGCGCTGCCACCCGCTCTCTCCCTCTCGTCCTCTCTCTACCCGAAACCACGCCCAGACCGCCGCCTGCGCCTCTACCGCCTCCTCCCTTGGCCAGCGCCGCCCCGTCAACCCCCTCGAGCCGACCCCCTGTCCATCGCCTTCAACTGCCGCTGCAGTACCCCCCGAGCGCCGCCTGCACCGAGCTCGAATCCGACCAGCCCTCCTTGTTCGCCGCCCCGTGCTCCGGCCACCCTCCTCCCCTTCGTCGGCCAACTCGACATCTGCCACGACAGATCTGTGCGCTCGACAGCTCCGACGACCACGCCACGCCACCGTAATGCTCTCGCGACAATGTTCAGTCCACGATGTATCCCCCTGGTCCCTAATCTTGGCAAGACACTTCAGCAGATGGGGTTCGAAGACTTTGAAACTCACGTCCCCGAGACTAACAACATCGATGGTCATCCGCATCCAGTACTCTAATTGCTCGACGAGCTTCCTTAAAGTTTCCGAGCCTGGGGGTGGAGCAGTCGGCGGATAAGTGAAGCAATTCTCATAATCAGTGCGAATGGGAGTGTTTACAGCTTTAGATGATATCTTTTCGGGCACGTCTGGCACTGAATCTGGGACAATCAATCCCTGTCCACCTGTCAGGATTTCAGGACTAGGAGGAGCAGCTGGAGGTATAGTATCCCCGCTGTTTTCGGGAGACGAAGCAAGTGCAGACTTCATGGCGTCCCCCATCAGCTTAGCTCTCTTAGAGTTCTTAGCTGCGACAGGTTTTCGTTTACGAATTCTTCTATCGTATTCGCCTACCTCCTCAGCAGTAAGAGCCTTCTTCCCTGAAGATCTCAGGGGACGGGGTCTAGAAAGAGGTGCTCCCTCAAAAGCCTCTTTAGTGTCCTCTTCTTCTTCAGAAGGCTTAGCAGCGGGTAATTCCCCTGAGATTTCTTCGATTCCGGACGCCTCTCGTTCGCAGGACAGATAATCCTCTATCCCTGGGAGTCGAGTCCTGCCGGAACCACTTCTTGATTTATAGAGCTCTCGGATTTCGTTTATGGAAATCCGCTACGGTGGAACAATTAGGTGGCAAATTAGGCAGAGTAAACTGCGCATGAGTTCCTCGAGCAATAAAGAAATGCCAAGCACGAGCTCCTTCATACAGATTCCCGATGTGAGCTAATTGTGGATTAGGGTTACCAACGTAAAGCTGGTCGTACCCGAACTGTCGGGCAAAACGTGAAGGAACGTAAGGCTCAATTATGCATCTTTCACCTATTCTGAAAACCAGATAACCCACCCTGATAGTGAGAAGCCATTGGAAGGTCCCTGTATTTAAAAGCGAGGACCCTTCGAAGACTACGTCGCCAAACTTCGGGCCTTCTTCTTCAGCCCCATCAAAGCAAGGGCGACAGCAAAAGAGATCATAACTGGCTTCCGAAGACAAAAGTTGCCTAGCCCGGACTATGTACGCAGTCGTCCACGTGGCTGGCTCGAGCCTTTGCACGAAAGGAGTAGAGGTCTCGTCAGTATGTATAATCCCCCGCATCAAAGAGGGACAGTGCAGCACAAACCAAGCCACTAAATAAGTGTAGGGCATTGGTGTGCGGGGTTGAGAAGTCTTCCAAACTTTCCTCCCAGCAACAATCATCTCCTGGACGTCGAGGAGTTCAGAAACCAAATCCCGTAAGCCCCTCTGCAGACAACCTGTCATTGCCGAGAGAAGGCTTAGTGGTCTTCCATGAGCCAGGAGAACGGCTGGATAAACGACCTCAACCAAGATCGATTCAGCTGGCTTCGTCGGCACAACACACCGCTTCAACCATAGCATCAAGAAACCAGCGAGAAGGGCCGTGTCAGAAATAGGAATTGCAGCCTGATAATGGAAACTTTCAAATTCACTGTCGGCTTCGAATCCATCTTCTAAGCGCGTATTCCTATAAATGGCGTTAGGAGTTTTGATGCGAGCTTTGATACTCTTAGCAGAGCTTACGCCAAGACGGGTCACTTTCAAATCTTTCTGACCCAGGTTCTGAAACAAATAATCTGCCCAGGCGGTATGCATAAGACCACCCCCACGCATCCCAGCGACCTGAGCGCAAATGTGGAAATGACATAGCAACTCCCAAAAAGTGCTGTATATCTCTGGATGAGCAGCCCTCAAGATGGATAGCTCTTCAGTTGTTGGAACAAATTCTTCATAGGGCACTTGCCCAAAGGATAGTCCTGATACAGCATACATCTCGTGGAGAGCAAATCCTAACTCCCCAACAGGTGTAAAAAAGGTGCAGCTATCCGGGTTGTATCGCTCCAGCATAGCGAAGAAGCAGGGATAGCTCTGAGTAATCCCACGTCTCGTGGCCTGTACTGGTATCATAAGGCCAGACTGAGTAAGAGGCTCTTTGAGTTCCTCAAGGATAAAATCTACCATCCGAGTCCACCAACCATCTTCTCCAGAAAACAACCAGCCAGGAGAACGGAAGGCTTGTGTAGAAAATTCGCCTTGAGCGGCAATAAGCCGGCGTATGAAAATGTTCGCTGGAAGAGGTGTCTCCTGAGTGGGATCCTTTATCTCAAATCTACCAGGTCGCAGACCTTTGAGTTGTCCGTCAATCTGAACACGAGATGATTGACCAGAGCCAAACGAAACGTTCTCTTTCTCCTTGACGAGATCGAAGGCCAAGCCCCTACGACCACCAACACTCAGGAAGTAGGAAAGCGGGTACATTCTCTTCATGCTGGGAAGGAAGAGTAAACGATCATCGACTCTTCGCAGCATCCGGGAGTCTTCTACATACCCGACTTGCCCATCAGCAGATATATGATCACCAAATAAGAATGAGGGTTTGACAAATTGATCCAGACCCGCAGGAGTTTCCAGATCCAGATCGGTGATCAAAGCCCTAAGGGTGGAACACTCGGCAAACCTGATTAAATGTTCCCGCTCCAAACTCGGGAAAGTGCACAGAGGAATTTCTCTATGAAGACCAAAAGCTCTCCCCACTTCGGGATCATCAGTGTAGTTGAAGTGCTGCTCCGGCAGAAGTGGCACATTGGAAAAAAGCACTGTAAAAATCAAAAGCAACAGTTAGCAGTATAAAGAGATTGCTAACATGAAATGAACAACGCAAAGATAAAATCCTGCGTTACAACATTTGAACGCAGAGATAAAATCCTGCGTTACAACATTTGAACGCAGAGATAAAATCCTGCGTTACAACATTTGAACGCAGAGATAAAATCCTGCGTTACAACATTTGAACGCAGAGATAAAATCCTGCGTTACAACATTTGAACGCAGAGATAAAATCCTGCGTTACAACATTTGAACGCAGAGATAAAATCCTGCGTTACAACATTTGAACGCAGAGATAAAATCCTGCGTTATAACACCTGAACGCGGAGATTAAATCCTGCGTTACAACATTTGAACGCAGAGATAAAATCCTGCGTTATAACACCTGAACGCAGAAATTAAATCCTGCGTTACAACACTTGAACGCAGAATTCTAAGCCTGCGTTTCCAATTTTTAACACAGAGCTCCAAACTCTGTGTTCCCAATTTTAACAAAGAGAGTTAACTCTATGTTTCTTGAATGCAGAACTTTAAGCCTGCGTTTCCAATTTTTAACACAGAGCTCTAAACTCTGTGTTCCCAATTTCAACAAAGAGTATTAACTCTATGTTTCCTAAACGCGGTCTTAAGCCTGCGTTTCCAATTTTAACACAGAGCCCTAAACTCTGCGTTCCCAAGTTTTGACATAGAGAATTAACTCTATGTTCTTTAAACGCAGTCTTAAGTCTGCGTTTCCAATTTGTAACACAGAGCCATAACTCTGCGTTTCTGATGGAGAACGAGTCATCTTCCTCGTTGAGGAGAACCCATCTAGGGTTTTCAGAGAACTTGTCGAAACAAGTTGCCATAGCCGCCCCTTACCACGGCAACAAAGTTCATGCGACAGCGACGGCAATGTCGGAGCTCTTGTCAAAGCAGCGACATCGCCGGTGGTATCGGCCGACGGCGCCTCCGAAGTCGCCTTGACGACCTTCTTGGAACCCGAACTCATCCTTCTGGGCGCCATGCGGGTGATCTCAATCGGAGAAGACGGAGTTCGTCGGAGAGAATTGGCAGAAAATCAACAGAAACGAGAATTCTCGTTCTTGGAACTAAGCAAGGCAAAAAGAGTTGAATAACTCTTGATGTGACCCTACGGGGCTATTTATAACAGCCGTCGGGCTGTTAAATCAGATTGGGACTCTAAAACGTGATCATTACACGTTAATGGATAAAGTCGAGTAAGACTTTAACGCAGAATTACCTCTGCGTTCAAATTTTCCAAACGCCAGGCCTAGACCTGCGTTGCAATGGTTCTTAATTCTGCGTTTCGAACCTTCAACGCAAGGTCACCTTGTTTGCAGTACAATTATCCCAAGCGAAAGGACCACATTGGATTTAAATCATCGTCAGGTTAATACTACACCTCAGACGGATGTCATATCCTACAGAGCCTGAGTCTTGTTTACATAGTTGTAACAATGATTCCTCTGTCAAAATCCACTTGTTGATTCTCATCAGAAGAACAATAAGTCTTCAAAATCATTCAAGTCATGATCAATTTACTAACTCTCCCCAACAGAGTGGTAAATATCCAATTTATCAGCCCTTCTTAAATGGGTTGATAAAATTCCACAATCTTGTTCAAATCACAAGTATCACAATTCATCGCTCCGATGATAAGATATTCAGCAGTCCTCCCTAATGAGACGCTACAATATTCTTTCCCCCACAGATGTCACGTTAACACTACACCTCTGACAAATATCCACTTATCGACTCTCTTCAATAGAGCGATAAGTCCTCAAAATTGCTTCCATAGCAATATTCTTCTTGTCACGTTAACACTACACCTCTGACAAATATTCACTTATCGACTCTCTTCAATAGAGCGATAAGTCCTCAAAATTGCTTTCATAGCAATATTCTTCTTGTCACGTTAACACTACACCTCTGACAAATATTCACTTATCGACTCTCTTCAATAGAGCGATAAGTCCTCAAAATTGCTTCCATAGCAATATTCTTCTTGTCACGTTAACACTACACCTCTGACAAATATTCACTTATCGACTCTCTTCAATAGAGCGATAAGTCCTCAAAATTGCTTCCATAGCAATATTCTTCTTGTCACGTTAACACTACACCTCTGACAAATATTCACTTATCGACTCTCTTCAATAGAGCGATAAGTCCTCAAAATTGCTTCCATAGCAATATTCTTCTTGTCACGTTAACACTACACCTCTGACAAATATTCACTTATCGACTCTCTTCAATAGAGCGATAAGTCCTCAAAATTGCTTCCATAGCAATATTCTTCTTGTCACGTTAACACTACACCTCTGACAAATATTCACTTATCGACTCTCTTCAATAGAGCGATAAGTCCTCAAAATTGCTTCCATAGCAATATTCTTCTTGTCACGTTAACACTACACCTCTGACAAATATTCACTTATCGACTCTCTTCAATAGAGCGATAAGTCCTCAAAATTGCTTCCATAGCAATATTCTTCTTGTCACGTTAACACTACACCTCTGACAAATATTCACTTATCGACTCTCTTCAATAGAGCGATAAGTCCTCAAAATTGCTTCCATAGCAATATTCTTCTTGTCACGTTAACACTACACCTCTGACAAATATTCACTTATCGACTCTCTTCAATAGAGCGATAAGTCCTCAAAATTGCTTCCATAGCAATATTCTTCTTGTCACGTTAACACTACACCTCTGACAAATATTCACTTATCGACTCTCTTCAATAGAGCGATAAGTCCTCAAAATTGCTTCCATAGCAATATTCTTCTTGTCACGTTAACACTACACCTCTGACAAATATTCACTTATCGACTCTCTTCAATAGAGCGATAAGTCCTCAAAATTGCTTCCATAGCAATATTCTTCTTGTCACGTTAACACTACACCTCTGACAAATATTCACTTATCGACTCTCTTCAATAGAGCGATAAGTCCTCAAAATTGCTTCCATAGCAATATTCTTCTTGTCACGTTAACACTACACCTCTGACAAATATTCACTTATCGACTCTCTTCAATAGAGCGATAAGTCCTCAAAATTGCTTCCATAGCAATATTCTTCTTGTCACGTTAACACTACACCTCTGACAAATATTCACTTATCGACTCTCTTCAATAGAGCGATAAGTCCTCAAAATTGCTTCCATAGCAATATTCTTCTTGTCACGTTAACACTACACCTCTGACAAATATTCACTTATCGACTCTCTTCAATAGAGCGATAAGTCCTCAAAATTGCTTCCATAGCAATATTCTTCTTGTCACGTTAACACTACACCTCTGACAAATATTCACTTATCGACTCTCTTCAATAGAGCGATAAGTCCTCAAAATTGCTTCCATAGCAATATTCTTCTTGTCACGTTAACACTACACCTCTGACAAATATTCACTTATCGACTCTCTTCAATAGAGCGATAAGTCCTCAAAATTGCTTCCATAGCAATATTCTTCTTGTCACGTTAACACTACACCTCTGACAAATATTCACTTATCGACTCTCTTCAATAGAGCGATAAGTCCTCAAAATTGCTTCCATAGCAATATTCTTCTTGTCACGTTAACACTACACCTCTGACAAATATTCACTTATCGACTCTCTTCAATAGAGCGATAAGTCCTCAAAATTGCTTCCATAGCAATATTCTTCTTGTCACGTTAACACTACACCTCTGACAAATATTCACTTATCGACTCTCTTCAATAGAGCGATAAGTCCTCAAAATTGCTTCCATAGCAATATTCTTCTTGTCACGTTAACACTACACCTCTGACAAATATTCACTTATCGACTCTCTTCAATAGAGCGATAAGTCCTCAAAATTGCTTCCATAGCAATATTCTTCTTGTCACGTTAACACTACACCTCTGACAAATATTCACTTATCGACTCTCTTCAATAGAGCGATAAGTCCTCAAAATTGCTTCCATAGCAATATTCTTCTTGTCACGTTAACACTACACCTCTGACAAATATTCACTTATCGACTCTCTTCAATAGAGCGATAAGTCCTCAAAATTGCTTCCATAGCAATATTCTTCTTGTCACGTTAACACTACACCTCTGACAAATATTCACTTATCGACTCTCTTCAATAGAGCGATAAGTCCTCAAAATTGCTTCCATAGCAATATTCTTCTTGTCACGTTAACACTACACCTCTGACAAATATTCACTTATCGACTCTCTTCAATAGAGCGATAAGTCCTCAAAATTGCTTCCATAGCAATATTCTTCTTGTCACGTTAACACTACACCTCTGACAAATATTCACTTATCGACTCTCTTCAATAGAGCGATAAGTCCTCAAAATTGCTTCCATAGCAATATTCTTCTTGTCACGTTAACACTACACCTCTGACAAATATTCACTTATCGACTCTCTTCAATAGAGCGATAAGTCCTCAAAATTGCTTCCATAGCAATATTCTTCTTGTCACGTTAACACTACACCTCTGACAAATATTCACTTATCGACTCTCTTCAATAGAGCGATAAGTCCTCAAAATTGCTTCCATAGCAATATTCTTCTTGTCACGTTAACACTACACCTCTGACAAATATTCACTTATCGACTCTCTTCAATAGAGCGATAAGTCCTCAAAATTGCTTCCATAGCAATATTCTTCTTGTCACGTTAACACTACACCTCTGACAAATATTCACTTATCGACTCTCTTCAATAGAGCGATAAGTCCTCAAAATTGCTTCCATAGCAATATTCTTCTTGTCACGTTAACACTACACCTCTGACAAATATTCACTTATCGACTCTCTTCAATAGAGCGATAAGTCCTCAAAATTGCTTCCATAGCAATATTCTTCTTGTCACGTTAACACTACACCTCTGACAAATATTCACTTATCGACTCTCTTCAATAGAGCGATAAGTCCTCAAAATTGCTTCCATAGCAATATTCTTCTTGTCACGTTAACACTACACCTCTGACAAATATTCACTTATCGACTCTCTTCAATAGAGCGATAAGTCCTCAAAATTGCTTCCATAGCAATATTCTTCTTGTCACGTTAACACTACACCTCTGACAAATATTCACTTATCGACTCTCTTCAATAGAGCGATAAGTCCTCAAAATTGCTTCCATAGCAATATTCTTCTTGTCACGTTAACACTACACCTCTGACAAATATTCACTTATCGACTCTCTTCAATAGAGCGATAAGTCCTCAAAATTGCTTCCATAGCAATATTCTTCTTGTCACGTTAACACTACACCTCTGACAAATATTCACTTATCGACTCTCTTCAATAGAGCGATAAGTCCTCAAAATTGCTTCCATAGCAATATTCTTCTTGTCACGTTAACACTACACCTCTGACAAATATTCACTTATCGACTCTCTTCAATAGAGCGATAAGTCCTCAAAATTGCTTCCATAGCAATATTCTTCTTGTCACGTTAACACTACACCTCTGACAAATATTCACTTATCGACTCTCTTCAATAGAGCGATAAGTCCTCAAAATTGCTTCCATAGCAATATTCTTCTTGTCACGTTAACACTACACCTCTGACAAATATTCACTTATCGACTCTCTTCAATAGAGCGATAAGTCCTCAAAATTGCTTCCATAGCAATATTCTTCTTGTCACGTTAACACTACACCTCTGACAAATATTCACTTATCGACTCTCTTCAATAGAGCGATAAGTCCTCAAAATTGCTTCCATAGCAATATTCTTCTTGTCACGTTAACACTACACCTCTGACAAATATTCACTTATCGACTCTCTTCAATAGAGCGATAAGTCCTCAAAATTGCTTCCATAGCAATATTCTTCTTGTCACGTTAACACTACACCTCTGACAAATATTCACTTATCGACTCTCTTCAATAGAGCGATAAGTCCTCAAAATTGCTTCCATAGCAATATTCTTCTTGTCACGTTAACACTACACCTCTGACAAATATTCACTTATCGACTCTCTTCAATAGAGCGATAAGTCCTCAAAATTGCTTCCATAGCAATATTCTTCTTGTCACGTTAACACTACACCTCTGACAAATATTCACTTATCGACTCTCTTCAATAGAGCGATAAGTCCTCAAAATTGCTTCCATAGCAATATTCTTCTTGTCACGTTAACACTACACCTCTGACAAATATTCACTTATCGACTCTCTTCAATAGAGCGATAAGTCCTCAAAATTGCTTCCATAGCAATATTCTTCTTGTCACGTTAACACTACACCTCTGACAAATATTCACTTATCGACTCTCTTCAATAGAGCGATAAGTCCTCAAAATTGCTTCCATAGCAATATTCTTCTTGTCACGTTAACACTACACCTCTGACAAATATTCACTTATCGACTCTCTTCAATAGAGCGATAAGTCCTCAAAATTGCTTCCATAGCAATATTCTTCTTGTCACGTTAACACTACACCTCTGACAAATATTCACTTATCGACTCTCTTCAATAGAGCGATAAGTCCTCAAAATTGCTTCCATAGCAATATTCTTCTTGTCACGTTAACACTACACCTCTGACAAATATTCACTTATCGACTCTCTTCAATAGAGCGATAAGTCCTCAAAATTGCTTCCATAGCAATATTCTTCTTGTCACGTTAACACTACACCTCTGACAAATATTCACTTATCGACTCTCTTCAATAGAGCGATAAGTCCTCAAAATTGCTTCCATAGCAATATTCTTCTTGTCACGTTAACACTACACCTCTGACAAATATTCACTTATCGACTCTCTTCAATAGAGCGATAAGTCCTCAAAATTGCTTCCATAGCAATATTCTTCTTGTCACGTTAACACTACACCTCTGACAAATATTCACTTATCGACTCTCTTCAATAGAGCGATAAGTCCTCAAAATTGCTTCCATAGCAATATTCTTCTTGTCACGTTAACACTACACCTCTGACAAATATTCACTTATCGACTCTCTTCAATAGAGCGATAAGTCCTCAAAATTGCTTCCATAGCAATATTCTTCTTGTCACGTTAACACTACACCTCTGACAAATATTCACTTATCGACTCTCTTCAATAGAGCGATAAGTCCTCAAAATTGCTTCCATAGCAATATTCTTCTTGTCACGTTAACACTACACCTCTGACAAATATTCACTTATCGACTCTCTTCAATAGAGCGATAAGTCCTCAAAATTGCTTCCATAGCAATATTCTTCTTGTCACGTTAACACTACACCTCTGACAAATATTCACTTATCGACTCTCTTCAATAGAGCGATAAGTCCTCAAAATTGCTTCCATAGCAATATTCTTCTTGTCACGTTAACACTACACCTCTGACAAATATTCACTTATCGACTCTCTTCAATAGAGCGATAAGTCCTCAAAATTGCTTCCATAGCAATATTCTTCTTGTCACGTTAACACTACACCTCTGACAAATATTCACTTATCGACTCTCTTCAATAGAGCGATAAGTCCTCAAAATTGCTTCCATAGCAATATTCTTCTTGTCACGTTAACACTACACCTCTGACAAATATTCACTTATCGACTCTCTTCAATAGAGCGATAAGTCCTCAAAATTGCTTCCATAGCAATATTCTTCTTGTCACGTTAACACTACACCTCTGACAAATATTCACTTATCGACTCTCTTCAATAGAGCGATAAGTCCTCAAAATTGCTTCCATAGCAATATTCTTCTTGTCACGTTAACACTACACCTCTGACAAATATTCACTTATCGACTCTCTTCAATAGAGCGATAAGTCCTCAAAATTGCTTCCATAGCAATATTCTTCTTGTCACGTTAACACTACACCTCTGACAAATATTCACTTATCGACTCTCTTCAATAGAGCGATAAGTCCTCAAAATTGCTTCCATAGCAATATTCTTCTTGTCACGTTAACACTACACCTCTGACAAATATTCACTTATCGACTCTCTTCAATAGAGCGATAAGTCCTCAAAATTGCTTCCATAGCAATATTCTTCTTGTCACGTTAACACTACACCTCTGACAAATATTCACTTATCGACTCTCTTCAATAGAGCGATAAGTCCTCAAAATTGCTTCCATAGCAATATTCTTCTTGTCACGTTAACACTACACCTCTGACAAATATTCACTTATCGACTCTCTTCAATAGAGCGATAAGTCCTCAAAATTGCTTCCATAGCAATATTCTTCTTGTCACGTTAACACTACACCTCTGACAAATATTCACTTATCGACTCTCTTCAATAGAGCGATAAGTCCTCAAAATTGCTTCCATAGCAATATTCTTCTTGTCACGTTAACACTACACCTCTGACAAATATTCACTTATCGACTCTCTTCAATAGAGCGATAAGTCCTCAAAATTGCTTCCATAGCAATATTCTTCTTGTCACGTTAACACTACACCTCTGACAAATATTCACTTATCGACTCTCTTCAATAGAGCGATAAGTCCTCAAAATTGCTTCCATAGCAATATTCTTCTTGTCACGTTAACACTACACCTCTGACAAATATTCACTTATCGACTCTCTTCAATAGAGCGATAAGTCCTCAAAATTGCTTCCATAGCAATATTCTTCTTGTCACGTTAACACTACACCTCTGACAAATATTCACTTATCGACTCTCTTCAATAGAGCGATAAGTCCTCAAAATTGCTTCCATAGCAATATTCTTCTTGTCACGTTAACACTACACCTCTGACAAATATTCACTTATCGACTCTCTTCAATAGAGCGATAAGTCCTCAAAATTGCTTCCATAGCAATATTCTTCTTGTCACGTTAACACTACACCTCTGACAAATATTCACTTATCGACTCTCTTCAATAGAGCGATAAGTCCTCAAAATTGCTTCCATAGCAATATTCTTCTTGTCACGTTAACACTACACCTCTGACAAATATTCACTTATCGACTCTCTTCAATAGAGCGATAAGTCCTCAAAATTGCTTCCATAGCAATATTCTTCTTGTCACGTTAACACTACACCTCTGACAAATATTCACTTATCGACTCTCTTCAATAGAGCGATAAGTCCTCAAAATTGCTTCCATAGCAATATTCTTCTTGTCACGTTAACACTACACCTCTGACAAATATTCACTTATCGACTCTCTTCAATAGAGCGATAAGTCCTCAAAATTGCTTCCATAGCAATATTCTTCTTGTCACGTTAACACTACACCTCTGACAAATATTCACTTATCGACTCTCTTCAATAGAGCGATAAGTCCTCAAAATTGCTTCCATAGCAATATTCTTCTTGTCACGTTAACACTACACCTCTGACAAATATTCACTTATCGACTCTCTTCAATAGAGCGATAAGTCCTCAAAATTGCTTCCATAGCAATATTCTTCTTGTCACGTTAACACTACACCTCTGACAAATATTCACTTATCGACTCTCTTCAATAGAGCGATAAGTCCTCAAAATTGCTTCCATAGCAATATTCTTCTTGTCACGTTAACACTACACCTCTGACAAATATTCACTTATCGACTCTCTTCAATAGAGCGATAAGTCCTCAAAATTGCTTCCATAGCAATATTCTTCTTGTCACGTTAACACTACACCTCTGACAAATATTCACTTATCGACTCTCTTCAATAGAGCGATAAGTCCTCAAAATTGCTTCCATAGCAATATTCTTCTTGTCACGTTAACACTACACCTCTGACAAATATTCACTTATCGACTCTCTTCAATAGAGCGATCGAACTCAGAAGCGGATTTACTGCCAAATCAGGAATCCAACTTACTGCCAAATCAGATCATCAAATCAGAGTCTCAGATCAACCGAAACACGGACAAACGAGACAACGGAAAACGACTCGAAAAAGTCGGAAAACACCGCCCGCGGGGGCTCGGCCAAAGACGAGCCACCTCAAGGTGGCTCGGCCTCAGCCGAGCCACCTTGAGGTGGCTCGGTGGCCGAGCCACCTCAAGGTGGCTTGGCCATGAGCCGAGCCACCTCAAGGTGGCTAGGCACAGTGCCGGCCACCCCGAGGTGGCCGACAGTGGCCCGAGGTGGCCGACAGTGGCCAGAGGTGGCCGACAATTCCCTTTTTGCAGCCACTGTCCTGAGAGCCTATAAATAGGCCTAGAGATGTTCATTTTCAGAGGTCGAACTTTCAAGAGCCGAAACTCTGCCGGATTGAAGAGTGAACTCGGAGCTTTGAAGACCAGAAGACTTGCACATTCGGATCTGATCCTCGGCGACCATCCACGTCAGAAAAGGCAGGATCTCGAGAGGAAGAAAGAACAGATCTGAGATCTACACGAGGCTACACTCCAGATCTAAGCTTGGTCTTAGATCTCGAGATCTGAGCGATTATTCCCTTGGTGGATTAATCCCTCCCGGCTATTATTCCCTTCGTGGAATAATACCCGCATACTCGTGTAGATCCGACCGGATCTAGATCGCGCGGTGGTCCACAGATTAACCCCGGCGTCGGCAAAAAACCCACACAAGCAAGCGACCGCAAAACAGGAGCTTGCGATTCGTTCGAAAGAGGAAAGTTGTAATTTTTATTTTTTTTTCTTTGATTTAGTTGTAACCGGATCTTATAAAAAGACCGGATCTTTGTAACCCAAGATGACAATCATATCAATGAAAAAGATGACAGTTTTCCACGCGAACAACGGTTAAATACCAGGTATAAAAATTTGAACTCTTTATCTTAACTATCAAATCTAAATAAAATTACATTATTTTAATCCCTCATGAAGGATTAACTAAATTAATTAGTCATTCTCATTTATCCTTCTCTCTTAACGGCGCCTCCGAGACTTTTACATTATTGTTCTATTGCATATACCCCAACACATCATTAAGTTTCCTTGTTATATACCACCCAACTCTTTGCTTTCCTCTCTCTCATATTGTCCTTGTTAGGTGATGATATGCCCTCGTCGCAGAAGTGAATTACCTTGAGAGAAAAGCCATGGCTTTTGTTTTCACAAAACACAAGTCAGTCTCAATGTGTGTCTCGCGGGCGGGACACCAAAAGGTGTCTCGTAGCCGCTGTTCATAATTCTCCACCTCGTACATCATTTGATAAACCTTAAATTTCGGATGAACACCAGAAGAATGCTACAAACATCACGAGTGATCTGAAACACCAAACCAGGCCAAAACCAGCTGCACCATTATACCATGGCTGTCTATGTAACCTCTAACGGGACAAGCTAACTGTAGTTCTGAATAGTCTCCACCTCATCCCATCACCGTCTCGAAGGGTCATGCCCTTTTGGGCAGATCAATACGGGCTGATATGAAGCAAGTCCAAATAATGTTGGAACTTGCTACTTTTCACCACATTGGTCAACATGTCTGCGAGATTCTCATTTGTGTGCACCTTCATGAGAGAAATATCACCTTCCTCTATAGTGAGAGATTATTTTCGTGAGAGCCTGAAGTGTGGGGCCAATGGAGTCACCACTGACTTAGCACTTTGTATCCTAAACCTTGCGATAACCCGCTTAATGTAGCTCTTTTGACTCAAGAACAATCGCCGATTTACCCGCTCTCTTATAATCTTCATAACAAGTATTTTCTTAGCAGCGCCCATATCCTTCTTCTCAAACTCTTGACCAAGTTAAGATTTTAACCTATATATCCCCACGTTGCTTCTCGAAGCAATAAGCATGTCATCCACATACAAAAAAAGATAGATATAATCATCTCCATGAAGCTTCCGAATGTAGACACAACAATCATAATTGCTTCTGGAGAACTCATGTTTTATAGCATGAAGGAGTCAAATCACTTGTATCACTGTCGAGGAGATTGTTTCAATCCATAAAGTGATTTCCTCAAGTGACATACATGATTCTCCTTATCCTCAACATTGTAACCCTCGGACTGATGCATATAGATTTCCTCATCCAAGTCTCCGTGCAAGAAGACCATTTTGACAATCGAGTTGTTCCAGCTCAAGATCATCATGAGCAACAATACTCAATAGCACCTGAATAGAAGTATGTTTCACCATCGGAGAATTTTTTTTTATTATAATCCACACCCTCTCTTTGTGCAAACCCCTTAGCTACTAGTCTAGCATTGTACCTTGTACTGCCAAGCTCGGAAGAATCCTCCTTTCTCTTGTACACCCACTTACAACCAATAGTTTTTCTCCCTACGGGCAAAGGGGCTGCCTCCCATGTTTGGTTCTTTCGGAGAGATTCTATCTCTTTTTCCATCACAGCCAACCAACTCTCACTATCCCTATCTCTAATAGCTTATTTGAAGGTGACCGACTCATCATCCTCCACCGAGAGTGCGTACTCAACCAAATTTACATGCTCATAGTGTTTCAGAGGCTGTTCTGACCCTAACTTCTAAACCTGTTTGTATGCTCGCCTTGGCCTAATGGAAGCCAAACTATCTTCGAGCTACTGTTGTTGTAGTGCCTGTACATTTCTCCTCCTGTTCATGCTTATCATCACTCCTTTCCTGAGTGTCTCCATGATTTCCCACTTGAACACGACTAGAACCTGGTTGGTCTTTAGGTTCTATCTCAATCACCTGGTATTTTGAGGTCCCAACAGTCTCAACATCATCATCCTCAGGCGCCTTAACTTTTGATAAAGCTATCATGGATTTTTCATCAAATGTAACATCTCTACTGATTACAAACTTGGAATCTTCTGTACACCAAATGTGATAGCCTTTTACGCCCTTTGCATACCCCAAGAATATTGCCTTCTTGGCCCTCGCGTTAAACTTTCCCTCGTTAACGTGATAGTAGGCTGTACATCCAAAAATCCTGAGCCTATCGTAATCTGCATGCTCCTCTAACCATACCCGATAGGGTACATCACCATCTAATATTGAATGTGGAGAATGATTCGCTGTGTAACAAACTGTAGCAACCGCTTCTGCCCATCATTCTTTGCCCAAACTAACATATGATTACATACTCATTACATTCTCCCGTAATGTACGGTTTAGTCTCTGGGACTCCATTCTACTGTGGTGTAGACCTGACTGTCCAGTATCAAGCAATACCCTCCTGATCATAGAACTTCTTGAAAGCACCATCTGTAGACTTTGTACCGTTATCAGATCTCAGTGTTTTTAATTTTCTGCCTGTTCTGTTCTTAACCATTGCTTTCCACTTCTTGAATATCTTGAATACCTTATTCTTATGCTTAAGAAAATAAACCCAAGCATACCTAGAATAATCATCTATAAACGAGACAAAATACCTGGAACTGTCCTTGGAAATTGTCAGAGTCGGACCCCAAACATCTGTATGTGCATAGTCTAATATATATCTGCTCTTGTGCTTGCTTTTCAAGAATTAGACCCTGTGCGCCTTTTCGTACACACAATCCTCATAAAAATCCATGTAAGGTTTCTTCATGTTCTTCAGTAAACCTTCTTTGTCGAGCAGATCTAGACCCTTCTCTGACATATGCTCAAACAGCCTATGCCATAACTAAGTGATCTCACATGGGTCTCCATCACTTCCATCAGTTCTAACCACTGCATCTCCTGTCACTGTTGTACCCGAGAGAGTATATAGATTATCGTGACGAATGCCCTTCATCACTACTAAGTAAACTTGAACAATCTTCTTTACTCTGTTCTTTGTAACTATATTGTAGCCACCGAAGTCCAAAGCACCAAGTGAGATAAGATTCTTTCACAAGTCGAGAACATGCCTCACATTCGTCAGGGTTCTGACCACTCCATCATGCATCTTGATTTTGATATCACCAAGCCCCATCATTTTACAAGCATGGTTATTCCCCATAAATACGGTTTCACCATCAATACTTCTATAGGCAGTAAACCACTTTCTATTTGGGCATATATAGTAAAAGCAACCTGAATCAAGAATCCACTTACCGGAGGTATCTTCACCACACGTAACGGTGTAGCACTCTTTTTCGCTCCCTTCCTCCGAGACATAGCTTGCCTCTTCCTTGCCTTCTCTTCTCTTGGTTTTATTGTTGTTGTTCTTCCCACATACTCTCTTGTTAAGACAGTCAACCTTTAAATGCACAAGCTCACCGTATTTGAAACACAGTCTTCCTGCAAGAGGTCTCGATTTCGATCTAGACTTTCCACCCTTGCCTTTTCCTCGCTCATTGCCCCTTCCTCTTACAAACAATCTCTGTGTTTGCTCTTGGTTACCACTAGAGGCCATGTCACTAGTTACAATTTTTCGAAGATCATCTGCTAGAAGCACCGTTCTAGTCTCATCCATCTTCAAATTGTCACCTACAAGCATCGATGTTTGTACCAGGTTCTCATAAGACTTCGGTAAAGAAAGAAGTAGCAGAAGTGCTTGATCCTCATCTTCTACTGTCACATCGATGTCCTTCAAATCCGATATGATCCTATCGAACTTGTTGATGTATTTCCGAATTGATGATCCTTCCTCCATTTTGCAAGTATACAATTTGGATTTTAAGTAGATCCGATTTGTTAGACTCTTCGTCATGAAGGTACTCTCTAACTTTGACTACACACCCGCAGCCGTTTCCTCTTCATCCACCAAGAAAGTTACATCCCTCTCAAGGCATAGGATAATCAACACTCGTGCTTCGAGATCTAACTCTTCCCAATCCTCATCAGACATATCTTTGTGCTTTTTTTCTTTTCCTACCAAAGCTTTGTGCAATTTCTGCGAAATCAACGAGTTTTCATTTGCATCCTCCAATAGGAAAAATCATTCTTCCCATTGAACTTTTCAATCTCATAATTTCCCATTTTGACCATTTTACTGGTAGACGACATTCTCTGCTTGTATTAGTTAAATCCGTTTCTCTCAGGAATTTCAACAAACACCTTGTGTGCACCACATAATAATCAAGCACTACATCAAATTGGAAGTTCTACCACCACCAATCTGATCAAGGGGCTCTGATACTAATTGTTGGGTGACGATACGCCCACCTCACCTCAGAAGCGAATCACCTTGAGAGAAAAGCCCTGACTTTTATTTTCATAAAACACAAGCCAATCTTAATGTTCTAATTTCGATATGAAACAAGAACAGAAGTGAAATATCTTAGCAAGGTGAGATATACACTCTTCCCAATATTCGATGTAGGTCTGAATATCGTGGGAACTAACCAACACAAGCAATACCCAATAAAATAAGTGAGACACGAGGTTTACGTGGTTCGGCAAACTTGCACACATCCACGAGGAGGGGTAAATGGAGATTCCACTATGATAGAGAACACTAACGACTTGTACAACCCACAAGTTCGTCCCAAAGAGATGAGCCTTCGATTTTACCCAAGAAAGATGATCTCTTTCCTGTACAATCCCTCCAAGTTCTCTCTCTTTTTTCTCTTCTTAAGATCTCACCTTTCAGATCTAAAAAACTCTCATTTTCTCTAAAAAACCGCCGCACAAAACCCTAGGAACGAAGTTCCTATTTATACCAAGGAAACAGGGCCAAAACAAACCCGATACGGCCCAAATACTCTAACTGTTCGGACCCGTGCGATACACTTGAGGTGTCTCGCGCGGGTGTCTCGCGCGCGCGTCGCACCGGCGAGACACCTTTTGGTTTCTCGCAGCCGCTGTTCACAGTCCTATATTGCTGTCATTAATTAGGAGTTCATTTAGGGAGAGGGACAATCCATACAACCTAATAAATTAATGTCAGCTATACCGTAATCCTAAAATTGGATATGTGCATTTAAGCAACTACGTGCCTACACGATTAGAACATCATCAATTTTTTACACAATTAGAAAGTGCCTCTTTCACTTATAATTTCCAGCAGATATGTGTAATTTATCAGTTATTACAATATAGAAATTAAAGGGTAAAATATTTACGACAGTAGAAGATCACTTTTTTAAAAGCAGACAATTAAAGATGAGAAAAAGAGAGCCAAATGAAGGGTAAAAAATGAAATAAATATAAACAACATATTTATTTAAGTTTATTGATTTATTTACTAAACCCTAATAACAAATTAATTGTGATCAATGTCAAAAAAACAATTCTTTCCCTTCCCAATTCAGCACAATGCTAAGCTATGCCTTAATTTGAAGCCAAAGTATTTACGTGCTTTGTTAGCTCCATAAGAGCTACATCCACTGCATCCTCAAACCCTAATTCACCAAAACTAGCATTAGGATGCGCATAAGTAACCAACGGAATCATCTCTATAACCTTTTCTCTCATTTTCTCAACTCTCTCCTCATCAATCCGGTTCAATTCCTCCTCAATGGAACCCCACCGGTCCGGTTCAATAAAAACCGACCACTCCTCCCTCCGAACAGGAAAATACCATTTGTACTGCGTATAGGCCGTATGTTCCGAGAAAAACACAGGTATGCATCCCGCGAGCACGGAATCAAATACTGATCGCCTAGTGAAAGAATCTCCCGGCGGTTGCATGCAAAATTTGGACCTCTTCATGACTTCTAAAACCCGGTCTGGCTCGTGACAGTTAGTTGAACCCGGTTCACATTGAACCCTGATGCATCGATTTGATTGAGCACACTGATGTAATATATCATTTCGTACCGCAGCTTTCTCCACATTGACACGTGGGCCGCCGATGAAGGAGTAGAGGTGGGTCCGCTTGGATTGACGAATGGAGTCTTGCCATTCTGCCACGTCGGCGGAAGTGTACGGATGGAAATAGGAAGGGTAGGGAATTCCGAATTGGTTGAGGCCGTGCCAAGGCTGTCGCTCCACGGTTAAAATTGACATGTTTTTTACCTAATATTCAATGAAAGCAAATAACAATCAATTTCTACCTAGGGAGTTCGCAATGCATACGTATAACAAATTTTCACGGTCATCAAAGCAGAGTTAATATGCGAAGCAAATTAAGTTCATAAAGCCTAAACTTCAGCCCAGACCAACCTATCCAACAGTTCAAATATTTAACTGCGATCCTGTTGCATATTACACCATGCAATAAAATTTCGCTCAATAATTAAGAGACCATATTTTCTGTTAAAAAAGATTTAATATTTCTGCAATTTTCCAGTTTTCTACAAAGGCTATAGATTGTATTGAAATCACCCGCGCGTGCATAACAGATAATACTCGCCTACTGACTCCGGAGAGTGAATATTCCCAAAGAGCTAATCCATCATCATCATTGTTGCTACGATAATACCCACAATTCCCACCCAATTACCAAAGGCTATCATCCTATTCACGAACCTTTGTAACAATATTTTTCTTCCCCACCAATTAAAATAAGAACCAATCTTTTCTAGAATTAATGAGGGGGCAAAAAAGAAAGAAAAAGAAGTCTTGTGTTTACAGAAATTTATCACTTGTAAATCCAGTTGTAATTTACAAAAGATGAAGTATCCTACCATAACCAAACGACCAGCTTCTAGAGGGAAAATTTGCAAAATAGTTCATTTTTGCTAATTATTTAGCAAAATAGGTCCCTTTTGAAAAAAAGATGTCGATTTTGAAAAACAAGACCCAGAAAACATACGGGACTACTAGTCCCGTATGTTTAGAGCCAACTTAATCACGGATTAGTGACTCAAAAAGCATACGGGACTAGTAGTCTCGTATGTTTTCTGAGTTCATCTCAATGTTTTGTGAAATTTTCTGAGTTCACTAATCCGTGATTAAAACATACAGGACTACTAGTCCCGTATGTTTTCTGAGCTGTTTTGCAAAATAGACCTCTTTTTGACCTGTTGGCAAAAAAAGAGTCTATTTTACTAATTATTTAGCAAAACAGTCTATTTTGCTAATTATTTAGCAAACACAGACTATTTTTGCAAATTTTCCCGCTTCTAGACGTTTACTTGAGAATCTGTCTGGGAACTTGTGCACACTTAGACAAGCAAAATACAAAACTAGTAAAATTAATATAACAGAGTTCTGCACAGCTAATTTAGTCCCTGCCATTCCTAGAAAAGCCCCCCTGCCAACAAAAAATCGACACAAAGCACCTGTATTTTAATGAACAAACTAAACTAACTTCTTGTTACTAATTTCTTTCTCCTAATTTCATAGTATAAAAATTGTGAAAATAGTATAAGTTTAGGAGAATTTTCAGAACACCAATATTGTCTGATGAGGGGAATACTGCTCACCGGAGGCAACAGAAGCAAACGATTAGCACCAAAATCCTCAGCCACGCCGTCATTAGCCCGCATAAAATCCCACGCGGTTCTCCCAACGACCATAAAGTGATCCTTCCCGTTCATCCTCCTCCAAAATTTCCCCCCGGAAACAAACTCCCCCAGCTCAACTCCAAGCCCGTCTCGGACCCCGAACTCCCTCTCCATGAACCTACTCGAACCGTACAGCCCCGCGTAGAACGGGACGTAGAACATCCTCGCGCGCGCGGGGTCGGGGACCCGGCACGGGTGCCACTCCGCACGTGCGTGGAAGATCATCTCGGCGATGAACTGGTGGGTGGCGTACCATTTGTCGGTGAGTTGGCGGCCGAGGCCGCGGTTTGACACGTGCGGGCACATGTCGGTGTAGATGTTGAGGACGGACAGTTCGGGAGGGCTGGTGGTTAGGGAGCGGAGGTAGATGTAAAAGGGTGGATTTTTGGGCATTTGGCAAATTTGGGGGTGGGCGAGAGAGGTGGTGTCTCAGAGGGGAAAGTGGAGGAGGAGGAGGAGTAGGAGGAGCCATAAGAGGAAGAGGAGGAGGAGGAGTTTGGTTTTCGGAGGGAGAGGGATATTGGTGTGCGTGTGCTTGGGTTTGGTTGCCATGAATGAGAGAGAGAGGGGGGGAGGGGGAGACTCTTCACATATGTTTTCCACTGATGTAATGAAGAGAGACCAATGTAGTCAAAATTTTGATTAATTATGAGATGAGAGACTTCAATTGTCATTTTTTTTAAATCAAGTATTTAATTATCAGTCTGCACCGTTTAACTCATTTAGGATTTTCATGACGAGTCGCAACTATCCACTAAATAATTGACAATTATGATTAAAAGCAGTAGTATTTCACTAGGTTTTGATAAACAAGAGAATCCAGCTAATTCATTATTTTGATGGCTCGTAGATAAATCACTTTCTCATTCATAACTAATGATATTTAGATGGTTGTAATTTATTTCTAATATAACTGATATTATAGTTCCGACAATTAAAAAATTTAAATGTTCTAGTTAATTACGATACATATAAAATTGTACACAAAATGATAAACATGTATGCTTAGAAATTGCATAATCACAACAATAAAGAAAACACTGCTTAATGTTAGATATTATTTAGATAGACTAATACAATCGATAACACATTTTAACTTTTCATTTAAGAGATAACCACAATATATGGTTACAAAAATGATCCCTGTAATTTCTAGCTGCAATAGTAAACGTAAAAACTTCTTCTTGTCACAGCTGTTATGAAATTCAAAATTTTCTTCCTAAATTTAGGTTTACGTGTTTATCATCTAAACCTTAGATGTCATAATAAATAGTTGAGACAATCATCTCTCCACACTTTTCTTAATCAGAAAATGAACTCAATGAGCAAAGGATCTCTATAATTAATAGTACAAAAGGACAAAGGGTCAGCTTAGATGTAGCAAGACATGTCTCCGCTTTCACATGAATGTAGTTTTCACCGCATGTGGAGGTCGGCACTCTCCGCACGTTACGCAAGAGATTAGGGTAAATAACTTGTTAATTTAATTTAAAAGGTTAACACATGCAATCAAATGTACCAAACTAAAGTAGCAAAATTAAAGGACTGACACCTTGAAGTAATATTCACCACATTAATTCATTAGTAAAACAGTCCAACTGACTCTTCTGTACAGTGCATTAACTACTCTGTAACGTAATTTTTTAAAGGAGTTACAGCTTCCACAAGGATACGTCGTCTCTTCTGTTGTCCTGGCAAGGTAATCTTTTCTTCTCTTGGGTTACTTATTTTGATATTAGTTCCTCAATCTTAAACAATTTTCTATCAGTCCCTCAATCTTGGAAATTGCTAGGACGTCCACAAAATCTACAAGATTTGAAGAAAAACCTCTTTTATTTGCTTATTTTACTAAAACCAATGGGATTGTTTTTCGTTACTAGATGACGTAATCAAAGATTTTTCGCAATTTATTTTATCAAAAAAAATTAGGAAAAATGTGTTCAGACTCCAAAAACAGAAACTTCATGTGCTGCAGCCCCTTCAACTTACCCTCATGTGGTTTAGCCCCTTAAAATATGACATTTTGTGCTGCAGCTCCTTTTTAGCAATTATTACATGCCAACTCTAAAATCCCCAAAATAACTTTATCCTCTCTCCTCAATCCCTCAAACCCAACTCTCTCTCTCTCTCTCTCTCTCTCTCTCTCTCTCTCTCTCTCTCTCTCTCTCTCTAAAACCAAGGGCTCACCCTCGACTACGCCAGAGTTCGCCGCTGCCGCTCTCCGCCTTGCCCTCGAGTTCGTTGTCGCCACACCGCACAACTTCGCTGCTTAAGTTTTCCTGCTCTCACCCCCTAAAAGGTTCTATAAATATTTATCCCTCTCTTGTTTATATTTTCCTCTCAAATAATATTGAATCAAAATTTTCAATGGAAGATCAATTGAAATCCGAGCAGAACAGCAAGAATCCCGATGACTCAAGATCTCATAAATGATAAACCCCAAGGCCTCTCTCATACCATCATCCCTCACATTCTGAACTTGTAAGTCCCACTCTTTCTTTTTTTTTCTTTCTTTCAAATATTTTGATCAAAATAATTAGTAATTTTGTTTTTCTTAATATGGGTCACGAGCTACAGCTAAAGACTTTGAGATTTATGACCCTAACGCTACTTTTGAGGATCCCCTAACGCTGATCAAAATAGTTCTAGTTTTAATTCATGGCTCTTGGGCTCTTGTGTTAGTTCTAACTCACCGCGTATTAGTTCTAACTCACCGCGTGTTAGTTCTAGTTCTAATTCATGGTTCTTGGGCTCTTGTGTTAGTTCTAACACACCGCGTGTTAGTTCTAACTCACCATGTGTTAGTTCTAGTTCAAATTTGTATCTAGACTTGTTTGCTTCCATCTTCTAAACTCTATTATGCCTTAAATGCAGGCTGGCTGATCATCCCATGTCTCACCTGATATACTAGCTTATGTACCCAACCCTGGAGCCATGGCGGCTGTAGCATGGTACAGAGCAGTAGCGCTCACCGTTGAGAAGAAGATGCGACATTCAAAGAGCTAAGACAATTTTACCTAGAAGATTGTGAGCTCCGTACTTGGTATAGATTTTTATCTACCAACATTTCTTTTTTGAAGTTTTCACCCTCTTTTTAGCTCATTTTATTTTCCGTTTATGCCTGTACGTGCATGAGCTGAGAAGGCTGAGTATTGTTCATTTTCTTGATAACATCGTAACAAACCATATTATAAAATGAAGAAGATTTGACACAGTATAATAAAAAAATTAAAGTATATTTCTAGGTTCGTATCTCTCTTTGATGGTTTTATTTTTATGGGTAATTATCTGTGTTCTTCTGTAATGTATTGTGGTCATGATATTTGTATACATGAAATTTTCTCCTTTTATCCAGTTGTTTGGATGGGTCCCTAGGACCCCATCTCATGCAAGGCCCTGCAGTGATCATCTACAACAGCTTCTGAAGTGGTCATCTTTATTTAGTTGTCATGTTCTTTCATCTTTTATTGATGGCTAACACAAGAGCCCAAGAGCCATGAATTAGAACTAGAATTAACACACAGTGAGTTAGAACTAACATGCAGTGTGTTAGAACTAACATGCGGTGAGTTAAAACTAACACAAGAGCCCAATATCCATGAATTAAAACTAGAACTAATACGCGATGAGTTAGAACTAACACGCGGTGAGTTAGGGCTAACACAAGAACCCAAGAGCCATGAATTAGAACTGGAACTAACACGCGGTGAGTTAGAGCTAACACAAGAGCTCAAGAGCCATGAATTAGAACTAGAACTAACATGCGGTGAGTTAGAACTAACACGCGGTGAGTTTGAACTAACACAAGGGCCTAAGAGCCATGAATTAGAACTAGAACTAACACACGGTGCGTTAGAACTAATTATACGCGGTGAGTTAGAACTAACAATAGCCCAAACAAACGTCCACATTCCTTGGCCTCTCATCTCATTTTCCCTTCTCTTTCTCCGAAAAAATCAGAATTAAATCCCAAAAAATAAAAAAATATGCTCGCATAATCAAGATAGCCTCCGCTCGATGGCCGCAGTCGCTGCCTGCAACGACCGCGTCATTTCCCTCTCGTTCTGGTCACCTCCCAACCTCTCGCTTCTCCGTCGGCGAGGTGGTGTTCGGACTCCAACGAGGCCCTTAGCGGCATGCTCGATGTCGTTTCCTTTTGAGGGGAGGGTTGGATGGCACTGGAGATTAGGACACATGTCGCTGCTCTGATTTGTTGCTATGCTCGTCTCTCGTTATCTTTTTTTTCCAATTAGATTACTTCAGTTTTAAATTTATGTGCACATGCACCTAAAATGAATTAAAGAATTGTAGTCGTATTAGTTTTTCTTTTTCCGTCAAGAAGTGAATGCAAAGTTTTGGGGTAATGCCTTGCTGATTGTAAAATTTGGTTTATCTTCTTGGATCCTTCTATTTATTAGTAAAGGCTTAGTTGAACCCGAGAAAGATGATAACGCCTTTTAAGCTTTTCATAGTTGTTGTGTTAGGTTGGGTTAAGAGAACGTGGAGGCGGCGATAACGAGGAGGGCGAGGGCCAGGGTGACGAGTTTGAGAAAGCCATTGGTTTTAGAGAGAGGAGAGAGAGAGAGAGAGAGAGAGAGAGAGAGAGAGAGAGAGAGAGAGAGAGGGGGGGAGAGAGGGGGAGAGAGAGAGAGAGAGAGAGAGAGAGAGAGAGAGAGAGAGAGAGGAGATGAGATCTGGTGAGAGAGAGCGCTGGGATTTGAGGGATTGAGGAGATGGATAAGGACATTTTGAGGATTTTAGCTTAATTAGTTGATATGTAATAATTGCTAAAAGGGGGCTGCAGCACAAAATGTCACATTTTAAGGGGCTGAACCACATGAGAGAAAGTTAAAGGGGCTGCAGCACATGAAGTTTTTGTTTTTGAGGCTTGTATACTTTTTTCTAAAAAAATAAATAAATAAATAAATCCTTTGAATGCAGTTTCTATTTCTCTCGAGGTCTTCTAGATCCTGAAAGCTACAATTTAATAGCTAGTCATTAGGGGGCCCAATCTGCCAAGTGAATTTATAAGCTGCAGAAGTTTTCGTGCAAGAGTCACCCACCAATGGGGTCTTCCCAGTTACATCAAAAATCTTTTGGCAAGTTACGTAATATAATTTCTTAAGTCCACCATTCATTTCAACATCATAATTTTCATAAACTTTAGTGAAATGCTCTCAGATTTACTTTTAATTCAAAACAATTTATAGAAACAATTATAGTTAAGAGCATGTTTGCCAGCTTTGAAATATAATCCACATATATATTATAATCCATTAGAATTATAATCCATAGTATTTAGTAAATTTAGTGGATTATTATTCATTTTCAATAGAAGTGATGGCAAATGGTTAGATTATAATTTATCGTTGCTGTCAAAATGAGCAAAAAAGACAATGTTTGTAATCCACCAAAAGGAACATGACTTAGAATTTTGCGAAATGATAAGGGGTATATATGTTTTTTACTTGGTCAAACATTGCAGCTTATAATCCATCAAAAAATAAGTTAGGATATCTTAGCTTATTTTTTGATGGGTTAAAAGCCAAAATAAGCCAATTACCACATCCCCAAGTGGGCTAAAATATCAAATTGGCCTAAATAGTGCCACTTCTTTACCACTTTGGCCTAAAAAGTGACACAGACGACACTTTGACCTAAAACGTAATAAATCGACGACAAATAAATCTTTCCGGTCACAAGAAGCGAGAGAAAATCAAGAGATTTTTATATATACTATTCAAATTTCTCATATTTTTTATTTAACCCCTCAAGTTTTAAAATTTATAAAAAGAACTCCTTGTAGGCATCGAAAATTGCCGATAGGTCCCCACTCACAGCTCGGTGTTAACGATCGACGATCGAACGAGCGCTAGACCCAACCCCGCCCAGTTCAGCAAGAGCCTCAAATGACGCCGGTGAGCACGTGCTGAAGCGAACCGACGGACTACGTGAGCCGACAGAATGTCAGAATTACGGGGATACGGGTTGAGCCGAAAACCCCAGCGATCACCGGCAATTGAACCAAACAGCACCCGCGCCATGTCCGATCACCCAGGCAGTCCCACTGATAAGCCAACCATCGGGGCCTACAGAGCTCGGCCGTCGACCGATTCCACACGCATCCGACGAAATCACTCAAATCCGAGTTCGGACGAAAAGTCAACGGGCGAGTCAACGGCAGTAACAAACGGCAACAGCCTCCCGGACTGCGTTGGGAACCCAAATGGGTCTCGGCAGGCACGAAACACCCGAGGGTGTCTTGGCAAAGCCAAGACACCCCCAGGGGTGTCTCGGCCAGCGCCGAGACACCCCCAAGGTGTCTCGGCGCAGGCCGAGACACCCTAGGGTGTCTCGGCTTGGCCGAGACACCCAAAGGGGTGTCTCGCCTTGGCCGAGACACCCCAAGGGGTGTCTCGGCCTGGCCGAGACACCCCAAGGGGTGTGTCGGCCAAGCCGAGACACCCAAGGGGTGTCTCGGCCGGCCGAGAACACCCCAGGGGTGTCTCGGGCCTGGCCGAGACAACCCCAAGGGGTGTCTCGCCTGGCCGAGACACCCCAAGGGGTGTCTCGGCCTGGCCCCGAGACCCCAAGGGGTGTCTCGGGCCAAGGCCGAGACACCCCTAGGGGGTGTCTCAAAACAGCCGCCCCCCCTCTCTTGTTTCCTATAAATAAGGCCCTCTAGGCGCTCACCTTTGTGAAGGGCTCCTGATTTTGCATCGATTCAAGGCTGAAATTATCTTAGCGCAAGGATCGTTCTGCAAGAGTGCGGGGCGAAGCCGCTGGCCGGAGAGTGAGGAGTCAGAGATCTGCAGGAGAGCGCGAAGCCCTGCGCGGATCGAGGAGTGAGAGGTTTTCATCAACAACCCTTCGTTCACGGCCCCTTCTGTCCCTTGGTATTTCCCTTCGCAGGCGATACCGAGAAGAGCTACTATCTCGTTTAACCGCGAGATATTACGCTTTACACTTCTAGATCTCAACGGCGGATCGACGAAGTTCTGCTTCTATTATCCATCGCGCGATAGACGAAGCTCTGCCGGATTTTCCCGGAAGGATCTTGAAGAGTCGGCGGTCCACGGATATCAAATCCCCGTCACAGGCTAACAACCCACGCAAAGCGAGACCGCACCAAAACCCGGGACCTCGTGTTTATTTTTCGTTTAAGTTGTAATCATTTGTTTCATTTTCATTCTGTTGTAAACGACGCGAAGTTGTAACAGATTTCAAAAAGAGCAATGAAAACAGCAACTTTCGAGCGGAAACAAGCTGGCGACCCAGTGGGAGCCAACGATCTCGCCCCCGAGATCGTCGTGGACGCAACCGGCCCTCAAGATCGCGGGTGAACGAAGAGGTCGAGTAGCGAGTTCGACCAGCAGAAGTACAAGAGTAGCCTCTCCTCCTCTTCCAGATCCGCCTCTCGCGAGCTACAGGCGTAGGAACTCATCTCGCCAAAAGGGCTGCGCGGATCTCGCAACTCTTCAATCCAAGACCCCGCTACCACTTACGCCCGTAACCACGCAACGGGCTCCGCGTCGATTAGCGTGGTTAAGGCTGTAGGCCCGGCCCTCAGCCAACTGCCCCAAAGGCAATGGGAGATGCTGCTCCAACTCTATCAAAAAGGGCGATCCAAAGACGGCCGCCAACGCCTCGGCTCAAACGACTCGCCAATGGGCCAAAAGGAGTGCATAAGGATGGAGTTCGCTATGCAAGGATTCTGAAGTCGAGGCAGCGACAGAAGCAGCAACGGCAAGAATCAACCGCTGTCTACCAAAACAGAAGCAAGTGAAATGGAATCCGCGTCTAAGAGGGAAACGTCCTTTCCACGCTCGAGGAGCGAATCAAGAAAAAGCGCGCGTGCCCTACTCGCCATGCCGCGGGCTCCTCCTGAAGAAAGGCAGAGGAAATGCAGGCAAAACGACCGGCGTCAAACCCCAGTCAAAGGCAGATTGGTGTGGGTTCGCTAAATCGCAGCGCAACCGACTTCCAGCAAAGAAGGACAGCAAGATTATCGGCCCAGACTTGCAACACAATCAGAGGCATATCTCCTGTACCGGCCCGCTCAATGGAGTCAGGTAAAAAGGGGGAATCATTCAAGATCGCAGGGTCCATTTGCCGGGTCGCGCTGGTCGCCTCTACCGGAGAACCAAGGAAGGATACGCCATCAAGACGGTCTGGGACCATTGAAAGGTGCCCACAGTTAAAGAAACAGACCGTGGTCGATTCAATCCGCACAAGAAGAATGAAAAAGGAAAGCCGCCATATCATCGCGACGCGCACTGGGGTTGGCGAGTCGAAGCTGAAAAGAGCCCGTTCGGTTTTCTACGCTCCCAAAAGCCGTAAAATTGAAACGGGCCCATACTGAAAAATCTAACCAATTTTTGCATTCCCAAAGGGAAAAACACACTGTCTGAGGTGAGGCATGTTATTATCCGAGGGACACCTCACTCAGCCACTTTCGGTAGGTTGCTCCAGTTATCAAACTGATGAGCTGTACTACAGGGCTGGGGTGTGTGGAAAAATCTGGCGAAAGAGAATACAATGCAGGAATCGCAGATCCCACTGCCCGTGTGGCGCAAAGCATTATCAAGATGCGGTACTGTCGACGAATGTGTTTTGTTCTCAGACGCCAACAAAGATCTCGGTTTGCGAGAGAACTCTCCAAACCAAAGCGTTTCCACAAGAAAGAAATCGCTCCGCCAAGAGGAAGAATAACCGAAAGTGTCCAGTCAACAATGAGCCGGACAGCGAGGGGGATCAAACACCATCGTCTCAACTTGGATCAGCTGGTGCGAGGCATCGCCGATGCATGACATGGTTGCGGTCGGGAAGCCATCCAAGACGAAACGAATTTCCCAAGAGTGGCAAAAGGGACTTTCCTAGAAGAAGAATCAGTATGCTGATTCAGATACCGTGCTCCGCCATCGCATCCGGATGACACGGGCTTCAAGTGGGGGCCAACCGTAACGAATCGGCTAATGATCAGTGCTGAAGCAGATGTCAAAGATCTTGAAGATGCGCCTGGCTCGGGCAGGAAAGAAGCTTTCAAGTTCGAGGATGGAGAGACGCAATCAGCGGATGCGGGAGATGCAGCGACAACAAATCGGACGGGCGCTGACAGGTTCCCACCAGGAGCAGACTAATGCCGGCAAACCAAGAGGAGCATTGAACGGGAAGCAGATAAGCGACTAATATCCCTCCGTCAACGTAACGAACAACATGGGGGTTGGTCCCGGCAGACCGATGGCGCGAAAAGAGGAACCATGTCACCTCTCGCCCAGAGCGCACTCGAAAGGCAGACAACGAGTGAGGACAAAAGATGAAAGATCTAGAGAGCAAATCAATGCACTGATGAGTGCTAGGAGGTAAAAAGGTCAGGTATATCCCTGGCCTATCCTAAGGGAGTGGGAATCGATCGCCATATCCGCGCAAGGTTTAATCTGATTAACTTTTACGCCGTTTGAATGGGAAGGGTTTCCACTACCCAACTTTAATCTAGCTTCAGTCTCATTTAGGAATTATTTCCGGAAATGAGCCCTGCATGGTGCGGGTCATTACGTCGCACTGCTTCGCGGGAGCTGCCATTCGATTGGTACCGCGTCTCAAGCCTGGAAGCATCATGGCTGGGACGACATGGAGGAGGATTTGTTCTTAACAATTGTCTATTGCTGATGGACACCGAGGTTTCTCGATTCGGGCAGCTGTTCGAGTGAAAAACAAAAGAATGGCGAGACGGTTGAAAAGCTTTGGTAAAGAGGTTTCGGAAGCAAAGCTAATGAATTTGCCGGGACCCGCCATGGTACGCAGCGAGGAATTCTGCTCGAACTAGCTGGCGACGTGCTCCATAACAACTGAATTGGAACATCCTTGAAGCCATGGGCAGCGGCACCGGCCTAATCGACATGGAAGGACCTGAAGGTGCGGGGAGAGGCGAGGACCGAGCGATCTCGTCTCAAAAAGGAAGAAGCTGAAAGGGCCAAGTACAAACAGGTGCGAGTGCCCAAACTAGAAGAACTTAGCCCCTAGGGTAAGGGGGAAAAACACAGACAAATGCTGTAGAATGTGAATCAGTGGTTTTGTAGGTGCAAGCACAGCCGCAAGCAGCCACAGCAGCAACAGAGGGCGGCCTCAACAATCGAGATGGCAAAACAACCCCAAAGGGCAAAAGGGCCGCGGAGCCGAGAAGGTTAGGCCCAAAGACCTACATCTCATTCAAGAGGAGCGAAATAACCCGGGTATTCTTCAAATATCATCGTTCAGAACAACAAAGATCAAGTTGCCGACGATTCAGGATCAAGAAGATGCCAAGAGGGTCAACGATCCGAAGTACTTGCATATCCAACAAGAGCGTGGATGCAGCGCACCCACAAGGGTATCCTAATGCGTCTTAAGGACAAGATGCCAGGCTCTCATGCGACGTCGAGTCATCAGCACATGAAGCAGCCAAAGGAGAAGAAAGTGGGTGCGAACGGCAGTCCAGATCGGCTTCGGCTCCCTTTCCCGTGACCAGTTCCAAGCTTGAGGGCCGGTGAATAAAAGCAGCGGTGAAAGACCGCGTGAATGATGATCCTCACCAACAGGCGGCCAGACAAGGGCTACGTGGCACAGCACAACCCCCAAATGGTGAGATTCTGTGGGTTCATCCGGACATTGATCAAGCATGAGCAATGGACGGATCATGCATCAAAAAGAAAGGTCAAAGGAAAAGGGAGATCTGTTATGGGGTGTCCGCTATTCCCAGGAAGAGACGATGAAACAAAATTCCTGCCTTCCACACTTTCGCGAGATGAGCAAGAAAACATTCGCGCCACTCGGTACGGGAACGCAGTACGCACTACAAGTACCCCAGACGCTTCCGAGCAACTAGGTACGGCCCCGGCCGAACACTCCGTCCGTCAAAACAATTGGCAGAGATTGGGGATAGCAGCAATCCCCTCAACGCCTTATAGCCGCAGGAAAGAGTCCAACAGAGGAGAAAGGAAAAGAGCCTTTAGCCGCCAGGAGAACCAAACGGCCGAGGCAGTCTCGATTCAATCATCCGAATTGGTAGAGACAGAAGAGCACAAACCGGGAAATACAGAGCTCAGCGGCGCGCTCAATTTCGACATCCATGGCGCAATTGGGCCAACACCCGAGCTCGCATAACTCTATACGAGCTGTTGCGCCTTTCAAAAGGACACAAGGAAAGCGGCTGGGCAAGAAGCCTTAAGTGACATCTGAGGCTTTTCTGAACTCGGATCAAGCCATCGTCCAGAAGGACCAGAGCTGTCAGTTCAACAATGCAACCTGGCGGCGGGCAACACTTCCCTGCATCTCTTCCTAAAGAAGATATCAAGCAAAGAATTCAAAAGGCATA
>NC_033801.1:131069693-131119719 GCF_001876935.1 Asparagus officinalis | reverse complement strand
CATCCGACTTTAGTTTATCTAGGTACCAGTTCACACGCCATTTGTCTTGACCCAGCATTTGAATCATGGTCAAACTATTTCTACAGAATTGGATCTAATTTAATAGGTCATTAGGCTCGACTTTTTCAGTTCTCAATTCTTCAGAAGAACATACGTTAATATACACTTATGTCAATTTATAGCAATGTTCAAAAAAGGAAAGAAATAAAAATTCAAGGTGGAAAAATTGAAAAACTCCAAAGAAATCAAGGAGAATTTGTCAAGAAAAGGAAGGGAGATTCAAGATGGAAAAGTCAGAAAGTTCTGAAACCAAGTTCATATCCATCTGACCTTAAAAAACATCTCCGATCAATGGTGTAAAGAGAATCCATCAATAAAAATAGGACTCATGATTTTCTTCACACTTGTTGAGATGCACGGTGCAATGCACGTGGTTGAATATCATAATTATTTACTCATGATTTTCTTCACACTTGTTGAGATGCACGGTGCAATGCACGTGGTTGAATATCATAATTATTTATATTGATAAAAATAGTTAAAATAAAATAGGAAAATGTAAAACCCCGAAAATTTGAAATATATTGTTATATGATGATAAACAAATTGTTTTACGGTTGTATGTATATATATATGTGAGCATAAATATATAAACGTGAAGAATTATATTCTGCGAAATTAGACTAAGGATATTATGATATATTGTCATTTGCTCTAAATATAAAAAAAAATTGATCCAAGATCCCTATCAAATCTTACCCCAAACAATATGGATAAAAAAATACTATTATAACTCACTTGCTTAGGGTAATTGTATTGTATATAGGACACATAACTCATCTAGAATATTCATATCTGCTAAGTGCATTTTTTTTGTTGTGAGAGCAACATGTTAGTGACTCGTATTCAAACTTTTTGGCTCTATAAAAAACATAAGAATTTAGAGTGCATAGCTTATATATCGTAAAGAACATATTGGTTAATGAAGAAATTTCCCTAATAACGATATTATTACAACAATATTATTATTCAATATCAAATCACTTTGATATATAAGATTATATGACCCTTTTAATAAATTATGAAGTATATATATGAAAACCTTGAGGCTTGTAGCCAGTAGTTGGGCTCCACAAAATAGATTAACTTTACATCATAGTTTGTTATTTGTAGTACTGTTGGCAATACCATTACATTTCCTCTTTATCTAATTATTCATACTTTTCTGATATGATTCCATTCCATCACCGTAAAATTATGTAGATGCTATACAGTTTTCCCTTTACAACTCATTGATGACTTGTGTAAGATAGCAAGAAACAGGACATGACTACAAAATACAGATGACAAACCCATGTGTTCAAATTATTTTCAGTTGAATCCCAAAAAAATAATCAGCTTCGATGGTTATATTTATTGACACTGTAGTTTCTAAGCAAGTTTCTCTTCAGAACCTCACAGTATACCATAAAATATTCAACATCAAATTGCCAACACCTCAATCATAACAAAAACTTAAAAACTTAATGTTAAGGGTCAAACAAAGAGATTTATGGTAAAAGCATACAATCTAACATAAAAATTTACTTCTAAACAAAACAAAAGACTATCGCCACTAAAAATTGTACATTAGATTAAGAGGAGTGCAAAAACTTAAATCTGAAAAATAGGGGTCAAACAGAGAGAAATTTACAATAGAAGTAAAACAAATAACATCAAATTTACTTTCAAACCATACAAAAGACTTGTCACTAAAAAAATAGTATGCCACATTTACTAGGAGGGGATCAAATTAGAAATAGATATGAGATGACGCTTATCAGACCATAACAGTGAAAATAAATGACATCTCTCATAGTCACATCCATTTAACATATGATATAGAATGATTATTCATATAATTCGGCAAAAACAAAAAATATTTTTTTTAAAATGTATGCCATCTAAATGATACGGATCACAAAGGAAAAACACATAGATATCTTTCTAACATATACAAATATACAAATCACGTGATGTAATAACTTTCTAAACAAAACAAAATTTCAAAAATCAACGTTGTCCCATGTGTTCGGCTCAACTGCAAAATCTATGATTAAGCATTTGAGTCACAAATTGGCTTCCAATCCACTAATGGAACAGAAATAGTGTTCTCAATAGAAGACTACAACCATTATATAAGGATAATAGACTTCTCATGGGACTTACAATTCTAATTCATTATCTATGTACCGTCTTAACTCTGCAATTCTTAATATACTCTGCTATTGTGATAAAATAACATATATTGCAAATTCTCAGTGATGAGAAATCTATACTATTAATAGGTAAAGATGACAAAAGTACATAACAGATAACAAACTAAGACAAAAGCTAAACTCATTGGGAAGCCTGACATAGTTTAAAACAGATGCAACAACTAATATAGCTAAAGATGAAAAACTTCTATATAAAGATAACAATTCATAGCAAAAAGAAAAAAAAAACTTTAACACAAGGTTGCCAAAATAAAAAATAAAGGCAACACAAATAAGAAGAAAGTCTATACTAAAGGTGACAAACTTCGACCTCAAGATAAGAAAATCTCAAGGTGACAAAAACAAAGAATGTTGAAGGTGACAAACATCGACAGAGTGACAACGACGAAGCCATTATCACAAATTTTTGGGATTGAATACATTTAACCTATTCTTCCATTTAGTTATATTTTAAGTGATCTCCAAAACATCAACACAAAGGCATCACATAAAGAAAAGGTAACAAAATAAAGCCAAACGCTCATAGGAAAAGGCGACAAGCATCAACACGAAGGCATCAAATAAGAGAAATGTTACAATTAATAGCTATATGTGACAAAATCAACAAAGCGGTACAAAAATAAAGGTAAGAAAATATAGCCAAAGGTTAATAGCTAAAGGTGACAGAGATTGACCTAAAGATAAAACAAATATAAATGTGACAAAATAAAGAAAAGAAAACTATGCTAAATGTAACAATTCATATCTAAAGTTGAGAATAAATGTAACAATTGATATCTAAAGATGACATTTGATGCAAATGTAATGAAGCATATTTGAAGATAAACTAAAACACAAAGAAAATCAAATAAAAAAATAAAGGTAACACACTTAAGCCAAAGATTCATAGCTAATGTTGACAAATCAAGATGTAGAGACAAAATGTAAATGTAAGAAATAAAGACAGCAAACTTATGCCAATGGTAACAAGTACACAAAGCTATCAACTCATACATAAAGGTGAGAATTCAAAACAAATGTAACAATTAATAAGTATGCGTGACTAACTTCAACACAGAGATAACAACTCTGAGCTCAATATGATAGACTCGAACTAAAAAATACCAAATAAAAAATAGAGGTGGCACAAGTAAGCCAAAGTTTCAGTGTGTAACAAACCTCAACCTAAAGACAACAAATCAAAAGGTGATAAGAATGAAGGTAAATACTAAATGTTTCAAGGTTAGACAGAAAGTAACAATTCATAGCTGGAGCAGACAAAGTTCAGACCAAATGTAACAATCAATAGCTAAAGGTGACAAACTTCACCACAAAGGTAATCTTGCACAGCTGAAGGTGAGGATTCATAGCATAGGTGACAAAATTTAACACAAAACTATCAAAATAAAAATATAACAAAATAAGCGAAAATTTCATTGCCAAAAGGTGACAAACCTTGACCAAAATATAACAAAATCTAAAGTGAAAACAATAATAAAAGAAACAATTATGCTAAAGGTAACAAACTTCTACACGTTGTTAAATTAGTTCATTGTGATACTAGTGAGCAGCTGCCAGATATGTTCACAAAATCTTTGAAACTGGAGGCTTTTGAGAAACTCAGAAAGGTGTTAGGAGTTTGTGAATTGAATAGTATAAGCTGAGTGCTTGAACGCACTAGCTTAAGGGAGGGATTGTTGGAAGACTTAGTCGTGGTTGTTGTTGTTTGTTGCTTGAAAGTAGGGAATCTTGGTTATCTAGAGTCTCTGTCAAATAATGATCCTACAAGTTAGGATGTAGTTGTTAGCTTTGAAATTTTCAATTTCTGTAGTTTTACTACTATGTTAGTGGGCTGCAATTTCTCTTTCTGTTAGGTTGTAAGGCTATAAAGCCAGATGTTTGCATTCAATAAAGTATTGTAGTATTCAATCAATCTTTGTTTCTCAGATACCTAGCTTGATACCAATTCTCAACAATTGGTATCAGAGCTCACTAGTGGCCTGATTGTGAGTGTGTGTGAGTGCAAACAGGAGAGAAAGTGAGGAACAAAGAAGAGCAAGCACGAGTGAAGAGTGAGAAATTAGAGTGTAGAGATGGAAACAGAGAAGGATGCCACCCTGAGCATTCCTATGTTTGATGGAGACTAGGAGTATTGGGCGATGCTCATGGAGAATTTGATACGATCAAAAGAGTGGTGAAATTTGGTGGAAATAGGTTATACCGAACCAGCGAGAGGCGAGATCCTGAATGGTGCCCAGAAAGCAAATCTAGCAGACTTGAAGCTGAAGGATTTAAAGGTAAAGAATTACCTTTTCCAAGCCATTGACAAGACGACCTTGAAGACTAACACCCAAAAGGACACAGCTAAGCAGCTTTGGGAGTCAATGAAGACAAGGTTCCAAGGAGATGAGAAGGTGCACAATGCACAGCTGCAGACACTTCGAAGAGATTTGGAGGAACTTGAGATGAAAATTGGTGAGTCAATTACAGATTATTTTTCAAGAGTAGCGTTAGTCTGCAATAATATGAGCAATCTAGGAGAAGGCTTGGAGGATGCTAAGATTGTAGAGAAGATTCTGCGTACACTTCCTGAGAGCTGGAATTTTGTTGTATGTTCACTTGAGGAATCGAAAGATATCAAAAGTCTTTCGGTGAATCAACTTCGGAGCTCTCTGCTAGTTCATGAACAAAAGTTTCAGAAGAGAAGGAGTACTGATGAGGAGCAAGCTCTGAAAGTTTCATATGAAGGTGGGAGAGGACGAGGAAATCGAGGAGGTTTTCATGGAAGAGGTAGAGGAAGAGGCCGACAAACATTCAATCGTGCAACAATTGAATGCTTTCGATGTCACAAGCTTGGGCACTTCCAATATGAGTGTCCAGGAACAGAGAAAGAAGCAAACTATGCCAACATAGATTGAGGTGAGACTTTGCTGCTTATGTCTCATGTTGAAGTCACCGAAAACTTTGCACGAGGCTCAGCAGGGGAACTCAGTTATGAAGAAGAGTTGGCATTGATGGCACAAGCAGAGACAAATGGAGTAAGCAGAGCAGAAGCTTGGTTCGTAGACTCAGGTTGTTCTAACCATATGTGTGGGGATAAGAAGATGTTTTCAGACTTTGACGGCGAGTTTAGACACTAGGTGAAGCTCGGGAACAACACCAAGATGAATGTAGAACGAAAAGGCAGCGTGCAATTGAGTATCAATGGAGTGAAGCATGGAGTCACAAAAGTTTATTATGTACCAGAGCTTAAGAACAACTTATTGAGTGTGGGTCAATGGCAAGAGAAGGGTCTAGCTATTCTGATGCATGAAGGGAAGTGCAGAATTTACCATCCAATGAGAGGATTGATCATTGAAACAACGATGAGCGCAAATAGGATGTTTGTTATTATGGCCGGAGCAGTTGCAACTCCCACCAGCTGCTTTCTCACCTAAACACTTGACCTGCCACAACTCTGGCATTGCAGGTAAGGCCACTTGAGCTACAAGGGTCTGAAGACCTTACAGAGTAAGAACATGGTTCATAGGTTGCCAAAGTTTGATGTTGCAAAGAGGGAATGTACAGATTGTCTCATTGGAAAGCAGCATAGAAATTCCTTTCCAAAGAAAAGCACTTGGAGGGCAAAACAGAAGTTAGAGCTAGTTCATGCAGATTTATGCGGACCGATCGCACCAGAATCAAACAGTAGTAAAAGGTACATGCTACAAACTATGCTTCATTGATGACTTTAGTCGAAGAGCATGGACTTTTTATTTAACAAACAAAGCATATACATTTAGCTCCTTTGTAGCTTTCAAAAGAAATGTTGAAAAAGAAACAGGTCTATCAATCAAGTACTTTCGGATTGACAGAGGTGGATTAGGGTACTCACCACAACAGAATGGAGTTCAATGAATTTTGTAAGGAAAATGGATCAAGAGGCAGTTGACAGCAGCGTACTCACCACAACAGAATGGAGTTGCGGAGAGGAAGAATAGAACAATTCTAAACATGGTGAGATCGATGCTTTCAGAAAAGAAGATGCTGAACCTTTTGGCCAGAAGCAGTCAATTGGACGACGTTTGTGTTAAAGAGATCTCCTACATGTGCAGTGAAAAGACAAGTAACCTCAGAAGGCTTGGAGCGAAGAGAAACCTTCTGTGGAATTCTTTAGAGTCTTCGGGTGTGTTGCCTTCGTCCATGTACCAGAGGCAAGAAGAACCAAATTGGAGGATAGAAGTGTACTCTGCGTCCTACTTAGAGTGAGTGAAGAGTCAAAGGTCTACAGATTCTACAATCCAATCACCAAAAAGATAGCGATTAGCAGAGATGCAGTGTTCGAAGAAAAAAAAGAGGGGGACTGCGATACAAGCTATGGGCAGCAAGTGTCAATGGAGCTGGAGTGGGGAGAATATCAAGGTGTCCCGACGAGATAGAAGATGAAGCATCTGACGGTGATGATGAGTTCGAAGATCAAGAAGATGGAAATCCAGGAGGTACTTTGAACTCAAGCGAGGAAGAAGAAAATGTAGATAATTTGTCTATGGGTTAAGAGACACCAGAAGCAAGGGAGGCAAGAGAAAGAGGACCACCAGCTTGGATGAGTGATTATACACCAGGTTCTGGACTTTCTGGTTCGGGAATTTCAGACTTGGAGTCGTAAGCTAATATGGCACTTGTGATGTCTGATGATCCCGCAAACTTCGAGGATGCAGTAGGAAGTGAGAAGTGGAGAAAGGCCATGGATGCAGAAATTAAGTCCATTGAGAAGAACAACACATGGAAACTGGTTAAGCTGCCTGCACGAGCTAAAAGGATAGGAGTAAAATGGATTTTCAAAACTAAATACAATGAGGCAGGGGATATTGACAAGTACAAGGCTCGGTCGGTAGCAAAAGGCTACTCGCAGAGGCAAGGAGTGGATTTTACAGAAGTTTATGCTCTGATGGCTCGAATGGATACAATTAGAGTGATGCTTGCTTTGGTTGCACAGAGAGGCTAGATTGTGTATCAACTCGACGTCAAATCAGCATTCTTGCATGGTGAATTATTTAAAGATGTCTATGTCGAGCAACCTTTGGGGTATGAGAAGAAAGGAGAAGAGGATAAAATTTACAAGCTACAGAAAGCGCTATATGGATTAAAGCAAGCACCTCGTGCTTGGTTTAGTCGAATTGATGCCCACTTCAACAAAGAAGGATTTCAGTAATATAGCAGTGAGTAGACCATTTTCTCTAAAATTGGCAGTGGAGGAAAAATCTTGCGAGTAAGTGTTTATATAAATGATCCTATCTATACTAGCAATGATGATGTGATGTTGGGAGAATTCAAAACATCTATGATGGAGTTCAATATGAGTTTCTAGGAACAGAGATGGAGGTGAGACTTTGCTGCTTACGTCTCATGTTGAAATCACCGAAAACTTTGCATGAGGCTCAGCGGTGGAACTCAGGTATGAAGAAGAGTTGGTATTGATGGCACAAGCAGAGGCAAATGGAGTAAGCAGAGCAGAAGCTTGGTTCGTAGACTCAGGTTGTTCTAACCATATGTGTGGGGATAAGATGTTTTCAGACTTTAGCAGCGAGTTTAGACACTTGGTGAAGCTCGGGAACAACACCAAGATGAATGTAGAACGAAAACGCAGCATGTAATTGAGTATCAATGGAGTGAAGCATGTAGTCACAAAAGTTTATTATGTACCAGAGCTCAAGAACAACTTATTGAGTGTTGGTCAATGGAAGGAGAAGGGTTTAGCTATTCTGATGCATGAAGGGAAGTGCAGAATTTACCATCCAAGGAGATGATTGATCATTGAAACAACGATGACTGCAACTAGGATGTTTGTTATTATGGTCGGAGCAGTTGCAACTCCCACCAACTGCTTTCTCACCTCAACACTTGACCTGTCACAACTCTGGCATTGCAGGTACGGTCACTTGAGCTACAAGGGTATGAAGACCTTACATAGTAAGAACATGGTTCATGGGTTGCCAAAGTTTGAAGTTGCAAAGAAGGAATGTACAGATTGTCTCATTGGAAAGCAGCATAGAAATTCCTTTCCAAAGAAGAGCACATGGAGGGCAAAACAGAAGTTAGAGCTAGTTCATGCAGATCTCTGCGGACTGATCGCACAAGAATCAAACAGTAGTAAAAGGTACATACTATACTTCATTGATGACTTTAGTCGAAGAGCATGGACTTTTCATTTAACAAACAAAGCAGATACATTTAGCTCCTTTGTAGCTTTCAAAAGAAATGTTGAAAAAGAAACAGGTCTATCAATCAAGTACTTTCGGACTTACAGAGGTGGAGAGTTCAATCCAAATGAGTTCAATGAATTTTGTAAGGAAAATGGATCAAGAGGCAGTTGACAGCAGCATATTCACCATAACAGAATGGAGTTGCGGGGAGGAAGAATAGAACAATTCTAAACATGGTGAGATCGATGCTTTCAGAAAAGAAGATGCCGAAGACCTTTGGGCCAGAAGCAGTTAATTGGACGACGATTGTGTTAAACAGATGTCCTACAAGTGCAGTGAAAGACATGACACCTCAGGAGGCTTGGAGCGGAGAGAAACATTTTGTGGAATTCTTTAGAGTCTTCGGGTGTATTGCTTTCATCCATGTTCCAGAGGCAAGAAGAACCAAATTGGAGGATAGAAATGTACTCTGCGTCCTACTTAGAGTGAGTGAAGAGTTAAAGGTCTATAGATTCTGCAATCCTATCACCAAAAAGATAGCGATTAGCAGAGATGCAGTGTTCGAAGAAAAAAGAGAGTGGGACTGGGATACAAGCTATGAGCAGCAAGTGTCAGTGAGCAGGAGTGGGGAGAAGATCAAGGTGTCCCGACGAGATAGAAGATGAAGCATCTAACGATGATGATGAGTGCGAAGATCAAGAAGTTGGAAATTCAGGAGGAGGTACGTTGAACTCAAGCGAGGAAGAAGAAACTGTAGATAATTCGCCTATGGGTTATGAGACACCAGAAGCAAGGGAGGCAAGAGAAAGAGGACCACCAGCTTGGATGAGTGATTATACACCAGGCTCTGGACTTTCTGGTTCGGGAATTTCAGACTTTGAGTTGCAAGCTAATATGGCACTTGTGATGTCTGATGATCCCGCAAACTTCGAGGATGCAGTAGGAAGTGAGAAGTGGAGAAAGGCCACGGATGCAGAAATTGAGTCCATTGAGAAGAACAACACATGGAAACTGATTAAGCTGCCTGCACGAGCTAAAAGGATAGGAGTAAAATGGATTTTCAAAACTAAATACAATAAGGCAGGGGATATTGACAAGTACAAGGCTCGGTTGGTAGCAAAAGGCTACTCGCAGAGGCAAGGAGTGGATTTTAAAGAAGTTTATGCTCCGATGGCTCGAATGGATACAATTAGAGTGATGCTTGCTCTTGTTGCACAGAGAGGCTGGATTGTGTATCAAGTCGACGTCAAATCAGCATTCTTGCATGGTGAATTAATTGAAGATGTCTATGTCGAGCAAGCTTTGGGGTATGAGAAGAAAGGAGAAGAGGATAAAATTTACAAGCTACAGAAAGCGCTATATGGATTAAAGCAAGCACCTCGTGCTTGGTTTAGCCGAATTGATGCCCACTTCAACAAAGAAGGATTTCTGAAATGTAGCAGTGAGTAGACTCTTTTCTCTAAAATTAGCAGTGGAAGAAAAATCTTGCGAGTAAGTGTTTATATTGATGATCTTATCTATACTAGCAATGATGATGTGATGTTGGGAGAATTCAAAACCTCTATGATGGAGTTCAATATGAGTGTCCAGGAACAGAGAAAGAAGCAAACTATGCCAACATAGATGGAGGTGAGACTTTGCGGCGTATGTCTCATGTTGAAGTCACCGAAAACTTTGCAAGAGGCTCAGCGGTGGAACTCAGATATGAAGAAGAGTTGGCATTGATGGCACAAGCAGAGGCAAATGGAGTAAGCAGAGCAGAAGCTTGGTTCGTAGACTCAGGTTGTTCTAACCATATGTGTGGGGATAAGAAGATGTTTTCAGACTTTGACATCGAGTTTAGACACTTGGTGAAGCTCGGGAACAACACCAAGATGAATGTAGAACGAAAACACAGCGTGTAATTGAGTATCAATGGAGTGAAGCATGTAGTCACAAAAGTTTATTATGTACCAGAGCTCAAAATTGAGTATCAATGGAGTGAAGCATGTAGTCACAAAAGTTTATTATGTACCAGAGCTCAAGAACAACCCATTGAGTGTGGGTCAATGGCAAGAGAAGGGTCTAGCTATTCTGATGCATGAAGGGAAGTGCAGAATTTACCATCCAAGGAGAGGATTGATCATTGAAACAACGATGACTGCAAATAAGATGCTTGTTATTATAGCCGGAGCAGTTGCAACTCCCACCAGCTGCTTTCTCACCTCAACACTTGACCTGCCGTGACTCTGGCATTGCAAGTATGGTCACTTGAGCTACAAGGGTCTGAAGACCTTACATAGTAAGAACATGGTTCAAGGGTTGCCAAAGTTTGATGTTGCAAAGAAGGAATGTACAGATTGTCTTATTGGAAAGCAGCATAGAAATTCCTTTCCAAAGAAGAGCACATGGAGGGCAAAACATAAGTTGGAGCTAGTTCATGCAGATCTCTGCCGACCGATCGCACCAGAATCAAACAGTATTAAAAGGTACATACTATACTTCATTGATGACTTTAGTCGAAGAGCATGGACTTTTTATTTAACAAACAAAGAAGATACATTTAGCTCCTTTGTAGCTTTAAAAAGAAATGTTGAAAAAGAAACAGGTCTATCAATCACGTACTTTCGGACTGACAGAGGTGGAGAGTTCAATCCAAATGAGTTTAATGAATTTTGCAAGGAAAATGGATCAAGAGGCAGTTGACAGCAGCATATTCACCACAACAGAATGGAGTTGCGGAGAGGAAAAATAGAACAATTCTAAACATGGTGAGATCGATGCTTTCAGAAAAGAAGATGCCGAAGACCTTTCGGCCAGAAGCAGTCAATTGGACGACGTTTGTGTTAAACAGATGTCCTACAAGTGCAGTGAAAGACATGACACCTCAGGAGGCTTGAGGCGGAGAGAAACATTTTGTGGAATTCTTTAGAGTCTTCGGGTGTATTGCTTTCATCCATGTTCCAGGGGCAAGAAGAACCAAATTGGAGGATAGAAGTGTACTCTGCGTCCTACTTAGAGTGAGTGAAGAGTCAAAGGTCTACAGATTCTACAATCCTATCACCAAAAAGATAGCGATTAGCATAGATGCAGTGTTCGAAGAAAAAAGAGAGTGGGACTGGGATACAAGCTATGAGCAGCAAGTGTCAATGGAGCTGGAGTGGGGAGAAGATCAAGGTGTCCCGACGAGATAGAAGATGAAGCATCTGACGGTGATGACGAGTTCGAAGATCAAGAAGTTGGTAATTCAGGGGGAGGTACTTTGAACTCAAGCGAGGAAGAAGAAAATGTAGATAATTCTTCTATGGGTTATGAGACACCAGAAGCAAGGGAGGCAAGAGAAAGAGGACCACCAGCTTAGATGAGTGATTATACACCAGGTTCTGGACTTTCTGGTTCGGGAATTTCAGACTTGGAGTTGCAAGCTAATATGACACTTGTGATGTCTGATGATCCAGCAAACTTCGAGGATGCAGTAGGAAGTGAGTAGTGAACAAAGGCCACAGATGCAGAAATTGAGTCCATTGAGAAGAACACATGGAAACTGGTTAAGCTGCCTGCACGAGCTAAAAGGATAGGAGTAAAATGGATTTTCAAAACTAAATACAATGAGGCAGGGGATATTGACAAGTACAAGGCTCGGTTGGTAGCAAAAGGCTACTCGCAGAGGCAAGGAGTGGATTTTACAGAAACAGAAGTTTATGCTGCGATGGCTCGAATGGATACAATTAGAGTGATGCTTGCTCTTGTTGCACAGAGAGGCTGGATTGTGTATCAAGTCGACGTCAAATCAGCATTCTTGCATGGTGAATTAATTGAAGATGTCTATGTCGAGCAACCTTTGGGGTATGAGAAGAAAGGAGAAGAGGATAAAATTTACAAGCTACAGAAAGCGCTATATGGATTAAAGCAAGCACCTCGTGCTTGGTTTAGTCGAATTGATGCCCACTTCAACAAAGAAGGATTTCAGAAATGTAGCAGTGAGTAAACCCTTTTGTCTAAAATTAGCAGTGGAGGAAAAATCTTGCGAGTAAGTGTTTATATTGATGATCTTATCTATACTAGCAATGATGATGTGATGTTGGGAGAATTTAAAACCTCTATGATGGAGTTCAATATAAGTGTCCAGGAACAGAGAAAGAAGCAAACTATGCCAACATAGATGGAGGTGAGACTTTGCTGCTTATGTCTCATGTTGAAGTCACCGAAAACTTTGCAAGAGGCTCAGCGGTGGAACTCAGGTACGAAGAAGAGTCGGCATTGATGGCACAAGCAGAGGCAAATGGAGTAAGCAGAGCAGAAGCTTGGTTCGTAGACTCGTGTTGTTCTAACCATATGTGTGGGGATAAGAAGATGTTTTCAGACTTTGACGGCGAGTTTAGACACTTGGTGAAGCTTGGGAACAACAACAAGATGAATGTAGAACGAAAACGCAGCGTGTAATTGAGTATCAATGGAGTGAAGCAAGTAGTCACAAAAGTTTATTATGTACCAGAGCTCAAGAACAACCTATTGAGTGTGGGTCAATAGCAAGAGAAGGGTCTAGCTATTCTAATGCATGAAGGGAAGTGCAGAATTTACCATCCAAGGAGAGGATTGATCATTGAAACAACGATGACTGCAAATATGATGTTTGTTATTATGGCCGGAGCAGTTGCAACTCCCACCAGCTGCTTTCTCACCTCAACACTTGACCTGCCACAACTCTGGCATTGCAGGTACGGTCACTTGAGCTACAAGGGTCTGAAGACCTTACATAGTAAGAACATGGTTCATGGGTTGCCAAAGTTTGATGTTGTAAAGAAGGAATGTACAAATTGTCTCATTGGAAAGCAGCATAGAAATTCCTTTCCAAAGAAGAGCACATGGAGGGCAAAACATAAGTTAGAGCTAGTTCATGCAGATCTCTACGGACCGATCGCACCAGAATCAAACAGTAGTAAAAGGTACATACTATACTTCATTGATGACTTTAGTCGAAGAGCATGGACTTTTTATTTAACAAACAAAGCAGATACATTTAGCACCTTTGTAGCTTTCAAAAGAAATGTTGAAAAAGAAACAGGTCTATTAATCAAGTACTTTCGGACTGACAGAGGTGGAGAGTTCAATCCAAATGAGTTTAATGAATTTTACGAGGAAAATGAATCAAGAGGCAGTTGACAGCAGCATACTCACCACAACAGAATGGAAATGCGGAGAGGAAGAATAGAACAATTCTAAACATGGTGAGATCGATGCTTTCAGAAAAGAAGATGCCGAAGACCTTTTGGCCATAAGCAGTCAATTGGATGACGTTTGTGTTAAACAGATGTCCTACAAGTGTAGTGAAAGACATGACACCTCAGGAGGCTTGGAGCGGAGAGAAACATTTTATGGAATTCTTTAGAGTCTTCGGGTGTATTGCTTTCATCCATGTTCCAGAGGCAAGAAGAACCAAATTGGAGGATAGAAGTGTACTCTGCGTCCTACTTAGAGTGAGTGAAGAGTCAAAGGTCTACAGATTCCACAATCTTATCACCAAAAAGATAGCGATAGAAAAAAGAGAGTGAGACTGGGATACAAGCTATGAGCAGCAAGTGTCAATGGAGCTGGAGTGGGGAGAAGATCAAGGTGTCCCGACGAGATAGAAGATGAAGCATCTAATGGTGATGATGAGTTCGAAGATCAAGAAGTTGGAAATTCAGGAGGAGGTACTTTGAACTCAAGTGAGGAAGAAGAAAATGTAGATAATCCGTCTATGGGTTATGAGACACCAGAAGCAAGGGAGGCAAGAGTAAGAGGACCACCAGCTTGGATGAGTGATTATACACCAGGTTCTGGAGTTTCTGGTTTGGGAATTTCAGACTTAGAGTCGCAAGCTAATATGGCACTAGTGATGTCTGATGATCTCGCAAACTTCGAGGATGCAGTAGGAAGTGAGAAGTGGAGAAAGGCCATGGATGCAGAAATTGAGTCCATTGAGAAGAACAACACATGGAAACTGGTTAAGCTGCCTGCACGAGCTAAAAGGATAGGAGTAAAATGGATTTTCAAAACTAAATACAATGAGGTAGAGGATATTGACAAGTACAAGGCTCGGTTGGTAGCAAAAGGTTACTCGCAGAGGCAAGGAGTGGATTTTACAGAAGTTTATGGTCCGATGGCTCGAATGGATACAACTAGAGTGATGCTTGCTCTTGTTGCACAGAGAGGCTGGATTGTGTATCAACTCGACGTCAAATCAGCATTCTTGCATGGTGAATTAATTGAAGATGTCTATGTCGAGCAACCTTTGGGGTATGAGAAGAAAGGAGAAGAGGATAAAAGTTACAAGCTACAGAAAGCGCTATATGGATTAAAGCAAGCACCTCGTGCTTGGTTTAGTCGAATTGATGCCCACTTCGACAAAGAAGGATTTCAGAAATGAAGCAGTGAGTAGACCATTTTCTCTAAAATTGGCAGTGGAGGAAAAATCTTGCGAATAAGTGTTTATATTGATGATCTTATCTATACTAGCAATGATGATGTGATGTTGGGAGAATTCAAAGCCTCTGTGATGGAGTTCAATATGAGTGTCCAGGAACAGAGAAAGAAGCAAACTATGCCAACATAGATGGAGGTGAGACTTTGCAGCTTATGTCTCATGTTGAAGTCGTCAAAAACTTTGCAAGAGGCTCAGCGGTGGAACTCAGGTATGAAGAAGAGTTGGCATTGATGGCACAAGCAGAGGCAAATGGAGTAAGCAGAACAGAAGCTTGGTTCGTAGACTCAGGTTGTTCTAACCATATGTGTGGGGATAAGAAGATGTTTTCAGACTTTGACGGCGAGTTTAGACACTTGGTGAAGCTCGGGAACAACACCAAGATGAATGTAGAACGAAAACGCAGTGTGTAATTGACTATCAATGGAGTGAAGCATGTAGTCACAAAAGTTTACTATGTACCAGAGCTCAAGAACAACCTATTGAGTGTGGGTCAATGGCAAGAGAAGGGTCTAGCTATTCTGATGCATGAAGGGAAGTGCAGAATTTACCATCCAAGGAGAGGATTGATCATTGAAACAACGATGACCGCAAATAGGATGTTTGTTATTATGGCCGGTGTTATTATGGCCGGAGCAGTTGCAACTCCCACCAGCTGCTTTCTCACCTCAACACTTGACCTGCCACAACTCTGGCATTGCAGGTATGGTCACTTGAGCTACAAGGGTCTGAAGACCTTACATAGTAAGAACATGGTTCATGGGTTGCCAAAGTTTGATGTTGCAAAGAAGGAATGTACAGATTGTCTCATTGGAAAGCAGCATAGAAATTCCTTTCCAAAGAAGAGCACATGGAGGGCAAAACAGAAGTTGGAGCTAGTTCATGCAGATCTCTGCCGACCGATCGCACCAGAATCAAACAGTATTAAAAGGTACATACTATACTTCATTGATGACTTTAGTCGAAGAGCATGGACTTTTTATTTAACAAACAAAGCAGATACATTTAGCTCCTTTGTAGCTTTCAAAAGAAATGTTGAAAAAGAAACAGGTCTATCAATCAAGTGCTTTCGGACTAACAGATGTGGAGAGTTCAATTCAAATGAGTTCAATGAATTTTGCAAGGAAAATGGATCAAGAGGCAGTTGACAGCAGCATATTCACCATAACAGAATGGAGTTGCGGAGAGGAAGAATAGAACAATTCTAAACATGGTGAGATCGATGCTTTCAGAAAAGAAGATGCCGAAGACCTTTTGGCCAGAAGCAGTCAATTGGACGACGTTTGTGTTAAACAGATGTCCTACAAGTGCAGTGAAAGACATGACACCTCTGGAGGCTTGGAGGGGAGAGAAACATTTTGTGGAATTCTTTAGAGTCATCGGGTGTATTACTTTCATCCATGTTCCAGAGGCAAGAAGAACCAAATTGGAGGATAGAAGTGTACTCTGCGTCCTACTTAGAGTGAGTGAAGAGTCAAAGGTCTACAGATTCCACAATCCTATCACCAAAAAGATAGCGATTAGCAGCGATGCAGTGTTTGAAGAAAAAAGAGAGTGGGACTGGGATACAAGCTATGAGCAGCAAGTGTCAATGGAGCTGGAGTGGGGAGAAGATCAAGGTGTCCCGACGAGATAGAAGATGAAGCATCTGACGGTGATGATGAGTTCGAAGATCAAGAAGTTGGAAATTCAGGAGGAGGTACTTTGAACTCAAGTGAGGAAGAAGAAAATGTAGATAATTCGTCTATGGGTTATGAGACACCAGAAGCAAGGGAGGCAAGAGAAAGGGGACCACCAGCTTGGATGAGTGATTATACACCAGGTTCTGGACTTTCTGGTTCGGAAATTTCAGACTTGGAGTTGCAAGCTAATATGGCACTTGTGATGTCTGATGATCCCGCAAACTTCGAGGATGCAGTACGAAGTGAGAAGTGGAGAAAGGCCACGGATGCAGAAATTGAGTCCATTGAGAAGAACAACACATGGAAACTGGTTAAGCTGCCTGCACGAGCTAAAAGGATTGGAGTAAAATGGATTTTTAAAACTAAATACAATGAGGCAGGGGATATTGACAAGTACAAGGCTCGGTTGGTAGCAAAGGGTTACTCGCAGAGGCAAGGAGTGGATTTTACAGAAGTTTATGCTCCGATGGTTCGAATGGATACAATTAGAGTGATGCTTGCTCTTGTTGCACAAAGAGGCTGGATTGTGTATCAACACGACGTCAAATCAGCATCCTTGCATGGTGAATTAATTGAAGATGTGTATGTCGAGCAACTTTTAGTGTATGAGAAGAAAGGATAAGAGGATAAAATTTACAAGCTACAGAAAGCGCTATATGGATTAAAGCAAGCACCTCGTGCTTGGTTTAGTCGAATTGATGCCCACTTCAACAAAGAAGGATTTCAGAAATGTAGCAGTGAGTAGACCATTTTCTCTTAAATTGGCAGTGGAGGAAAAATCTTGCGAGTAAGTGTTTATATTGATGATCTTATCAATACTAGCAATGGTGTTTATATTGATGATCTTATCAATACTAGCAATGATGATGTGATGTTGGGAGAATTCAAAACCTCTAGGATGGAGTTCAATATGAGTGTCCAGGAACAGAGAAAGAAGCAAACTATGCCAACATAGATTGAGGTGAGACTTTGCTGCTTATGTCTCTTGTTGAAGTCACCGAAAACTTAGCAAGAGGCTCAACGGTGGAACTCAGGTATGAAGAAGAGTTGGCATTGACGGCACAAGCAGAGGCAAATGGAGTAAGCAGAACAGAAGCTTGGTTCGTAGACTCAGGTTGTTCTAACCATATGTGTGGGGATAAGAAGATGTTTTCAGACTTTGACGGCGAGTTTAGACATTTGGTGAAGCTCGGGAACAACACCAAGATGAATGTAGAACGAAAACGCAGCGTGTAATTGAGTATCAATGAAGTGAAGCATGTAGTCACAAAAGTTTACTATGTACCAGAGCTCAAGAACAACCTATTAAGTGTGGGTCAATGGCAAGAGAAGGGTCTAGCTATTCTGATGCATGAAGGGAAGTGCAGAATTTACCATCCAAGGAGAGGATTGATCATTGAAACAACGATGACTGCAAATAGGATGCTTGTTATTATGGCCGGAGCAGTTGCAACTCTCACCAGCTGCTTTCTCACCTCAACACTTGACCTGCCACAACTCTGGCATTGCAGGTACGGTCACTTGAGCTACAAGGGTCTGAAGACCTTACATAGTAAGAACATGGTTCATGGGTTGCCAAAGTTTGATGTTGCAAAGAAGGAATGTACAAATTATCTCATTGGAAAGCAGCATAGAAATTCCTTTCCAAAGAAGAGCACATGCAGGGCAAAATTGAAGTTGGAGCTAGTTCATGCAGATCTCTACGGACCGATCGCACCAGAATCAAACAGTAGTAAAAGGTACATACTACTTCATTGACGACTTTAGTCGAAGAGCATGGACTTTTTATTTAACAAACAAAGCAGATACATTTAGCTCCTTTGTAGCTTTCAAAAGAAATGTTGAAAAAGAAACAGGTCTATCAATCAAGTTCTTTCGGACTGACAGAGGTGGAGAGTTCTATCCAAATGAGTTCAATGAATTTTGCAAGGAAAATGGATCAAGAGGCAGTTGACAGCAGCATACTCACCACAACAGAATGGAGTTGCGGAGAGGAAGAATAGAACAATTCTAAACATGGTGAGATCAATGCTTTCCGAAAAGAAGATGCTGAAGACCTTTTGGCCATAAGCAGTCAATTGGACGACGTTTGTGTTAAACAGATGTCCTACAAGTGCAGTGAAAGACATGACACCTCAGGAGGCTTGGAGCGGAGAGAAACATTTTGTGGAATTCTTTAGAGTCTTCGGGTGTATTGCTTTCATCCATGTTCCAGAGGCAAGAAGAACCAAATTGGAGGATAGAAGTGTACTCTGCGTCCTACTTAGAGTGAGTGAAGAGTCAAAGGTCTACAGATTCCACAATCCTATCACCAAAAAGATAGCGATTAGCAAAGATGCAGTGTTGGAAGAAAAAAGAGAGTGGGACTGGGATACAAGCTATGAGCAGCAAGTGTCAATGGAGCGGGAGTGGGGAGAAGATCAAGGTGTCCCGACGAGATAGAAGATGAAGCATCTGACGGTGATGATGAGTTCGAAGATCAAGAAGTTGGAAATTCAGGAGGAGGTACTTTGAACTCAAGTGAGGAAGAAAAAAATGTAGATAATTCGTCTATGGGTTATGAGACACCAGAAGCAAGGGATGCAAGAGAAATAGGACCACCAGCTTGGATGAGTGATTATACACCAGGTTCTGGACTTTCTGGTTCGGGAATTTCAGACTTGGAGTCGCAAGCTAATATGGCACTTGTGATGAATGATGATCCCGCAAACTTCGAGGATGCAGTAGGAAGTGAGAAGTGGAGAAAGGCCATGGATGTAGAAATTGAGTCCATTGAGAAGAACAACACATGGAAACTGGTTAAGCTGCCTGCACGAGCTAAAAGGATAGGAATAAAATGGATTTTCAAAACTAAATACAATGAGGCAGGGGATATTGACAAGTAGAAGGCTCGGTTGATAGCAAAAGGCTGCTCGCAGAGGCAAGGAGTGGATTTTACAGAAGTTAGAGCTCTGATGGCTCGAATGGATACAATTAGAGTGATGCTTGCTCTTGTTGCACAGAGAGGCTGGATTGTGTATCAACTCGACGTCAAATCAGCATCCTTGCATAGTGAATTAATTGAAGATGTGTATGTCGAGCAACCTTTGGGGTATGAGAAGAAAGGAGAAGAGGATAAAATTTACAAGCTACAGAAAGCGCTATATGGATTAAAGCAAGCACCTCGTGCTTGGTTTAGTCGAATTGATGCCCACTTCAACAAAGAAGGATTTCAGAAATGTAGCAGTGAGTAGACCATTTTCTCTAAAATTGGCAGTGGAGGAAAAATCTTGCGAGTAAGTGTTTATATTGATGATCTTATCAATACTAGCAATGATGATGTGATGTTGGGAGAATTCAAAACCTCTATGATGGAGTTCAATATGAGTGTCCAGGAACAGAGAAAGAAGCAAACTATGCCAACATAGATTGGGGTGAGACTTTGCTGCTTTTGTCTCATGTTGAAGTCACCGAAAACTTTGCAAGAGGCTCAACGGTGGAACTCAGGTATGAAGAAGAGTTGGCATTGATGGCACAAGTAGAGGCAAATGGAGTAAACAGAACAGAAGCTTGGTTCGTAGACTCAGGTTGTTCTAACCATATGTGTGGGGATAAGAAGATGTTTTCAGACTTTGACGGCGAGTTTAGACACTTGGTGAAGCTCGGGAACAACACCAAGATGAATGTAGAACGAAAACGCAGCGTGTAATTAAGTATCAATGGAGTGAAGCTTGTAGTCACAAAAGTTTATTATGTACCAGAGCTCAAGAACAACCTATTGAGTGTGGGTCAATGGCAAGAGAAGGGTCTAGCTATTCTGATGCATGAAGGGAAGTGCAGAATTTACCATCCAAGGAGAGGATTGATCATTGGATGTTTGTTATTATGGCCGGAGCAGTTGCAACTCCCACCAGCTGCTTTCTCACCTCAACACTTGACCTGCCACAACTCTGGCATTGCAGGTACGGTCACTTGAGCTACAAGGGTCTGAAGACCTTACATAGTAAGAACATGGTTCATGGGTTGCCAAAGTTGATGTTGCGAAGGAATGTACAGATTGTCTCATTGGAAAGCAGCATAGAAATTCCTTTCCAAAGAAGAGCACATGCAGGGCAAAATTGAAGTTGGAGCTAGTTCATGCAGATCTCTGCGGACCGATCGCACCAGAATCAAACAGTAGTAAAAGGTACATACTACTTCATTGACGACTTTAGTCGAAGAGCATGGACTTTTTATTTAACAAACAAAGCAGATACATTTAGCTCCTTTGTAGCTTTCAAAAGAAATGTTGAAAAAGAAACAAGTCTATCAATCAAGTGCTTTCGGACTGACAGAGGTGGAGAGTTCAATTCAAATGAGTTCAATGAATTTTGCAAGGAAAATGGATCAAGAGGCAGTTGACAACAGCATATTCACCACAACAGAATGGAGTTGCGGAGATGAAGAATAGAACAATTCTAAACATGGTGAGATCGATGCTTTCAGAAATGAAGATGCCGAAGACCTTTTGGACAGAAGCAATCAATTGGACGACGTTTGTGTTAAACAGATGTCCTACAAGTGCAGTGAAAGACATGACACCTCAGGAGGCTTGGAGCGGAGAGAAACATTTTGTGGAATTCTTTAGAGTCTTCGGGTGTATTGCTTTCGTCCATGTTCCAGAGGCTAGAAGAACCAAATTGGAGGATAGAAGTGTACTCTGCGTCCTACTTAGAGTGAGTGAAGAGTCAAAGGTCTACAGATTCCACAATCCTATCACCAAAAAGATAGCGATTAGCAGAGATGCAGTGTTCGAAGAAAAAAGAGAGTGGGACTGGGATACAAGCTATGGGCAGCAAGTGTCAATGGAGCTGGAGTGGGGAGAATATCAAGGTGTCCCGACGAGATAGAAGATGAAGCATCTAACGATGATGATGAGTGCGAAGATCAAGAAGTTGGAAATTCAGGAGGAGGTACTTTGAACTCAAGTGAGGAAGAAGAAAATGTAGATAATTCGTCTATGGGTTATGAGACACCAGAAGCAAGGGAGGCAAGAGAAAGAGGACCACCAGCTTGGATGAGTGATTATACACCAGGTTCTGGACTTTCTGGTTCGGGAATTTCAGACTTGGAGTCGCAAGCTAATATGGCACTTGTGATGAATGATGATCCCGCAAACTTCGAGGATGCAGTAGGAAGTGAGAAGTGGAGAAAGGCCATGGATGTAGAAATTGAGTCCATTGAGAAGAACAACACATAGAAACTGGTTAAGCTGCCTGCACGAGCTAAAAGGATAGGAGTAAAATGGATTTTCAAAACTAAATACAATGAGGCAAGGGATACTGACAAGTACAAGGCTCGGTTGGTAGCAAAAGGCTGCTTGCAGAGGCAATGAGTGGATTTTACAGAAGTTTATGCTGCGATGGCTCGAATGGATGCAAATAGGATGTTTGTTATTATGGCCGGAGCAGTTGCAACTCCCACCAGCTGCTTTCTCACCTCAACACTTGACCTGCCACAACTCTGGCATTGCACGTATGGTCACTTGAGCTACAAGGGTCTGAAGACCTTACATAGTAAGAACATGGTTCATGGGTTGCCAAAGTTGATGTTGCGAAGAAGGAATGTACAGATTGTCTCATTGGAAAGCAGCATAGAAATTCCTTTCCAAAGAAGAGCACATGCAGGGCAAAATTGAAGTTGGAGCTAGTTCATGCAGATCTCTGCGGACCGATCGCACCAGAATCAAACAGTAGTAAAAGGTACATACTACTTCATTGACGACTTTAGTCGAAGAGCATGGACTTTTTATTTAACAAACAAAGCAGATACATTTAGCTCCTTTGTAGCTTTCAAAAGAAATGTTGAAAAAGAAACAGGTCTATCAATCAAGTTCTTTCGGACTGACAGAGGTGGAGAGTTCTATCCAAATGAGTTCAATGAATTTTGCAAGGAAAATGGATCAAGAGGCAGTTGACAGCAGCATACTCACCACAACAGAATGGAGTTGCGGAAAGGAAGAATAGAACAATTCTAAACATGGTGAGATCGATGCTTTCAGAAATGAAGATGCCGAAGACCTTTTGGTCAGAAGCAGTCAATTGGACGACGTTTGTGTTAAACAGATGTCCTACAAGTGTAGTGAAAGACATGACACCTCAGGAGGCTTGGAGCGGAGAGAAACATTTTATGGAATTCTTTAGAGTCTTCGGGTGTATTGCTTTCATCCATGTTCCAGAGGCAAGAAGAACCAAATTGGAGGATAGAAGTGTACTCTGCGTCCTACTTAGAGTGAGTGAAGAGTCAAAGGTCTACAGATTCCACAATCCTATCACCAAAAAGATAGCGATTAGCAGAGATGCAGTGTTGGAAGAAAAAAGAGAGTGGGACTGGGATACAAGCTATGAGCAGCAAGTGTCAGTGAGCAGGAGTGGGGAGAAGATCAAGGTGTCCCGACGAGATAGAAGATGAAGCATCTGATGGTGATGATGAGTTCGAAGATCAAGAAGTTGGAAATTCAGGAGGAGGTACTTTGAACTCAAGTGAGGAAGAAAAAAATGTAGATAATTCGTCTATGGGTTATGAGACACCAGAAGCAAGGGATGCAAGAGAAAGAGGACCACCAGCTTGGATGAGTGATTATACACCAGGTTCTGGACTTTCTGGTTCGGGAATTTCAGACTTGGAGTCGCAAGCTAATATGGCACTTGTGATGTCTGATGATCCCGCAAACTTCGAGGATGCAGTAGGAAGTGAGAAGTGGAGAAAGGCCATGGATGTAGAAATTGAGTCCATTGAGAAGAACAACACATGGAAACTGGTTAAGCTGCCTGCACGAGCTAAAAGGATAGGAGTAAAATGGATTTTCAAAACTAAATACAATGAGGCAGGGGATATTGACAAGTACAAGGCTCGGTTGGTAGCAAAAGGCTGCTCGCAGAGGCAAGGAGTGGATTTTACAGAAGTTTGAGCTCTGATGGCTCGAATGGATACAATTAGAGTGATGCTTGCTCTTGTTGCACAGAGAGGCTGGATTGTGTATCAACTCGACGTCAAATCAGCATCCTTGCATAATGAATTAATTGAAGATGTGTATGTCGAGCAACCTTTGGGGTATGAGAAGAAAGGAGAAGAGGATAAAATTTACAAGCTACAGAAAGCGCTATATGGATTAAAGCAAGCACCTCGTGCTTGGTTTAGTCGAATTGATGCCCACTTCAACAAAGAAGGATTTCAGAAATGTAGCAGTGAGTAGACCATTTTCTCTAAAATTGGCAGTGGAGGAAAAATCTTGCGAGTAAGTGTTTATATTGATGATCTTATCAATACTAGCAATGATGATGTGATGTTGGGAGAATTCAAAACATCTATGATGGAGTTCAATATGAGTTTCTAGGAACAGAGATGGAGGTGAGACTTTGCTGCTTACGTCTCATGTTGAAATCACCGAAAACTTTGCATGAGGCTCAGCGGTGGAACTCAGGTATGAAGAAGAGTTGGCATTGACGGCACAAGCAGAGGCAAATGGAGTAAGCAGAACAGAAGCTTGGTTCGTAGACTCAGGTTGTTCTAACCATATGTGTGGTGATAAGAAGATGTTTTCAGACTTTGACGGCGAGTTTAGACACTTGGTGAAGCTCGGGAACAACACCAAGATGAATGTAGAACGAAAACGCAGCGTGTAATTAAGTATTAATGGAGTGAAGCTTGTAGTCACAAAAGTTTATTATGTACCAGAGCACAAGAACAACCTATTGAGTGTGGGTCAATGGCAAGAGAAGGGTCTAGCTATTCTGATGCATGAAGGGAAGTGCAGAATTTACCATCCAATGAGAGGATTGATCATTGAAACAACGATGACTGCAAATAGGATGTTTGTTATTATGGCCGGAGCAGTTGCAACTCCCACCAGCTGCTTTCTCACCTCAACACTTGACCTGCCACAACTCTGGCATTGCAGGTACGGTCACTTGAGCTACAAGGGTCTGAAGACCTTACATAGTAAGAACATGGTTCATGGGTTGCCAAAGTTGATGTTGTGAAGAAGGAATGTACAGATTGTCTCATTAGAAAGCAGCATAGAAATTCCTTTCCAAAGAAGAGCACATGGAGGGCAAAACAGAAGTTGGAGCTAGTTCATGCAGATCTCTGCCGATCGATCGCACCAGAATCAAATAGTAGTAAAAGGTACATACTATACTTCATTGATGACTTTAGTCGAAGAGCATGGACTTTTTATTTAACAAACAAAGCAGATACATTTAGCTCCTTTGTAGCTTTAAAAAGAAATGTTGAAAAAGAAACATTTCTATCAATCAAGTACTTTCGGACTGACAGAGGTGGAGAGTTCAAACCAAATGAGTTTAATGAATTTTGCAAGGAAAATGGATCAAGAGGCAGTTGACAGCAGCATATTCACCACAACAGAATGGATTTGCGGAGAGGAAGAATAGAACAATTCTAAACATGGTGAGATCAATGCTTTCAGAAAAGAAGATGCCGAAGACCTTTTGGTCAGAAGCAGTCAATTGGACGACGTTTGTGTTAAACAGATGTCCTACAAGTGCAGTGAAAGACATGACACCTCAGGAGGCTTGGAGCGGAAAGAAACATTTTGTGGAATTCTTTAGTCTTCGGGTGTATTACTTTCATCCATGTTCCAGAGGCAAGAAGAACCAAATTGGAGGATAGAAGTGTACTCTGCGTCCTACTTAGAGTGAGTGAAGAGTCAAAGGTCTACAGATTCTACAATCCTATCACCAAAAAGATAGCGATTAACAGAGATGAAGTGTTCGAAGAAAAAAGAGAGTGGGACTGGGATACAAGCTATGAGCAGTAAGTGTCAATGGAGCTGGAGTGGGGAGAAGATCAAGGTGTACCGACGAGATAGAAGATGAAGCATCTGACGGTGATGATGAGTTCGAAGATCAAGAAGTTGGAAATTCAGGAGGAGGTACTTTGAACTCAAGTGAGGAAGAAGAAAATGTAGATAATTCGTCTATGGGTTATGAGATACCAGAAGCAAGGGAGGCAAGAGAAAGAGGACCACCAGCTTAGATGAATGATTATACACCAGGTTCTGGACTTTCTGGTTCGGGAATTTCAGATTTGGAGTTGCAAGCTAATATGGCACTTTTGATGTCTGATGATCCCGCAAACTTCGAGGATGTAGTAGGAAGTGAGAAGTGGAGAAAGGCCATAGATGCAGAAATCGAGTCCATTGAGAAGAACAACACATGAAAACTGGTTAAGCTGTCTGCACGAGCTAAAAGGATAGGAGAAAAATGGATTTTCAAAACTAAATACAATGAGGCAGGGGATATTGACAAGTACAAGGCTCGGTTTGTAGCAAAAGGCTACTCGCAGAGGCAAGGAGTGGTTTTTACAGAAGTTTATGCTCCGATAGCTCGAATGGATACAATTAGAGAGATGCTTGCTCTTGTTGCACAGAGAGGCTGGATTGTGTATCAACTCGACGTCAAATCAACATTCTTGCATGGTGAATTAATTGAAGATGTCTATGTCGAGCAACCTTTGGGGTATGAGAAGAAAGGAGAAGAGGATAAAATTTACAAGCTACAGAAAGCGCTATATGGATTAAAGCAAGCACCTCGTGCTTGGTTTAGTCGAATTGATGCCCACTTCAACAAAGAAGGATTTTAGAAATGTAGCAGTGAGTACACCATTTTCTCTAAAATTGGCAGTGGAGGAAAAATCTTGTGAGTAAGTGTTTATATTGATGATCTTATCAATACTAGCAATGATGATGTGATGTTGGGAGAATTCAAAACCTCTATGATGGACTTCAATATGAGTGTCCAGGAACAGAGAAAGAAGCAAACTATGGCAACATAGATTGAAGTGAGACTTTGCTGCTTATGTCTCATGTTGAAGTCACCGAAAACTTTGCAAGAGGCTCAACGGTGGAACTCAGGTATGAAGAAGAGTTGGCATTGATCATTGAAACAACGATGACTGCAAATAGGATGCTTGTTATTATGGCCGGAGCAGTTGCAACTCCCACCAGCTGCTTTCTCACCTCAACACTTGACCTGCCACAACTCTGGCATTGCAGGTACGGTCATTTGGCCAGAAGCAGTCAATTGGACGACGTTTGTGTTAAACAGATGTCCTACAAGTGTAGTGAAAGACATGACACCTCAGGAGGCTTGGAGCGGAGAAACATTTTTTGGAATTCTTTAGAGTCTTCGGGTGTATTGCTTTCATCCATGTTCCAAAGGCAAGAAGAGCCAAATTGGAGGATAGAAGTGCACTCTGCGTCCTATTTAGAGTGAGTGAAGAGTCAAAGGCCTACAGATTCTACAATCCTATCACCAAAAAGATAGCGATTAGCAGAGATATAGTGTTCGAAGAAAAAAGAGAGTGGGACTGTGATACAAGCTAAGAGTAGCAAGTGTTAATGGAGTTGGAGTGGGGAGAAGATTAAGGTGTCGCCGACGAGATAGAAGATAAAGCATCTGACGTTGATGATGAGTTCGAAGATCAAGAAGCTAAAAATTCAGGAGGAGGTACTTTGAACAAGTGAGGAAGAAGAAAATGTAGATAATTCGTCTATGGGTTATGAGACACCAAAAGCAAGGGAGGCAAGAGAAAGAGGACCACCAGCTTGGATGAGTGATTATACACTAGGTTCTGGACTTTCTGGTTTGGAAATTTCAGACTTGGAGTTGCAAGCTAATATGGCACTTGTGATGTCTGATGATCCCGCAAACTTTGAGGATGTAGTAGGAAGTGAGAAGTGGAGAAAGGCCACGGATGCAGAAATTGAGTCCATTGAGAAGAACAACACATGGAAACTGGTTAAGCTGCCTGCACGAGCTAAAAGGATAGGAGTAAAATGGATTTTCAAAACTAAATACAATGAGGCAGGGGATATTGACAAGTACAAGGCCTCATTGGAAAGCAGCATAGAAATTCCTTTCCAAAGAAGAGCACATGCAGGGCAAAATTGAAGTTGGAGCTAGTTCATGCAGATCTCTGCCGACCGATCGCACCAGAATCAAACAGTATTAAAAGGTACATACTATACTTCATTGATGACTTTAGTCGAAGAGCATGGACTTTTTATTTAACAAACAAAGCAGATACATTTAGCTCCTTTGTAGCTTTCAAAAGAAATGTTGAAAAAGAAACAGGTCTATCAATCAAGTACTTTCGGACTGACAGAGGTGGAGAGTTCAATCCAAATGAGTTCAATGAATTTTGCAAGGAAAATGGATCAAGAGGCAGTTGACAGCAACATATTCACCATAACAGAATGGAGTTGCGGGGAGGAAGAATAGAACAATTCTAAACATGGTGAGATCAATGCTTTCAGAAAAGAAGATGCCGAAGACCTTTTGGCCAGAAGCAGTCAATTGGACGACGTTTGTGTTAAACAGATGTCCTACAAGTGTAGTGAAAGACATGACACCTCAGGAGGCTTGGAGCGGAGAAACATTTTGTGGAATTCTTTAGAGTCTTCGGGTGTATTGCTTTCATCCATGTTCCAAAGGCAAGAAGAGCCAAATTGGAGGATAGAAGTGTACTCTGCGTCATACTTAGAGTGAGTGAAGAGTCAAAGGCCTACAGATTCTAATATCCTATCACCAAAAAGATAGTGATTAGCAGAGATATAGTGTTCGAAGAAAAAAGAGAGTGGGACTGCGATACAAGCTATGAGCAGCAAGTGTCAATGGAGTTGTAGTGGGGAGAAGATCAAGGTGTCGCCGACGAGATAGAAGACAAAGCATCTGACGGTGATAATGAGTTCGAAGATCAAGAAGCTGGAAATTCAGGAGGTACTTTGAACTCAAGTGAGGAAGAAGAAAATGTAGATAATTCGTCTATGGGTTATGAGACACCAGAAGCAAGGGAGGCAAGAGAAAGAGGACACCCAGCTTGGATGAGTGATATACACCAGGTTCTGGACTTTCCGGTTCGGGAATTTCAGACTTGGAGTCGCAAGCTAATATGGCACTTGTGATGTCTGATGATCCCGCAAACTTCGAGGATGCAGTAGGAAGTGAGAAGTGGAGAAAGGCCATGGATGTAGAAATCGAGTCCATTGAGAGGAACAACACATGGAAACTGGTTAAGCTGCCTGCACGAGCTAAAAGGATAGGAGTAAAATGGATTTTCAAAACTAAATACAATGAGGCAGGGGATATTGACAAGTATAAGGCTCGGTTGGTAGCAAAAGGCTGCTCGCAGAGGCAAGGAGTGGATTTACAGAAGTTTATGCTTCGATGGCTCGAATGGATACAATTAGAGTGATGCTTGCTCTTGTTGCACAGAGAGGCTGGATTGTGTATCAACTCGACGTCAAATCAGCATCCTTGCATAGTGAATTAATTGAAGATGTGTATGTCGAGCAACCTTTGGGGTATGAGAAGAAAGGAAAAGAGGATAAAATTTACAAGCTACAGAAAGCGCTATATGGAATAAAGCAAGCACCTCGTGCTTGGTTTAGTCGAATTGATGACCACTTCAACAAAGAAGGATTTCAGAAATGTAGCAGTGAGTAGACCATTTTCTCTAAAATTGGCAGTGGAGGAAAAATCTTACGAGTAAGTGTTTATATTGATGATCTTATCAATACTAGCAATGATGATGTGATGTTGGGAGAATTCAAAACCTCTATGATGGAGTTCAATATGAGTGTCCAGGAACAGAGAAAGAAGCAAACTATGCCAACATAGATTGAGATGAGACTTTGCTGCTTATGTCTCATGTTGAAGTCACCGAAAACTTTGCAAGAGGCTCAACGGTGGACCTCAGGTATGAAGAAGAGTTGGCATTGACGGCACAAGCAGAGGCAAATGGAGTAAGCAGAACAGAAGCTTGGTTCGTAGACTCAGGTTGTTCTAACCATATGTGTGGGGATAAGAAGATGTTTTCAGACTTTGACGGCGAGTTTAGACACTTGGTGAAGCTCGGGAACAACACCAAGATGAATGTAGAACGAAAACGCAGCGTGTAATTGAGTATCAATGGAGTGAAGCTTGTAGTCACAAAAGTTTATTATGTACCAGAGCTCAAGAACAACCTATTGAGTGTGGGTCAATGGCAAGAGAAGGGTCTAGCTATTCTGATGCATGAAGGGAAGTGCAGAATTTACCATCCAAGGAGAGGATTGATCATTGAAACAACGATGACTGCAAATAGGATGCTTGTTATTATAGCCGGAGTAGTTGCAACTCCCACCAGCTGCTTTCCCACCTAAACACTTGACCTGCCGCGACTCTGGCATTGCAAGTACGGTCACTTGAGCTACAAGGGTCTGAAGACCTTACATAGTAAGAACATGGTTCATGGGTTGCCAAAGTTTGATGTTGCAAAGAAGGAATGTACAGATTGTCTCATTGGAAAGCAGCATAGAAATTCCTTTCCAAAGAAGAGCACATGCAGGGCAAAATTGAAGTTGGAGCTAGTTCATGCAGATCTCTGCCGACCGATCGCACCAGAATCAAACAGTATTAAAAGGTACATACTATACTTCATTGATGACTTTAGTCGAAGAGCATGGACTTTTTATTTAACAAACAAAGCAGATACATTTAGCTCCTTTGTAGCTTTCAAAAGAAATGTTGGAAAAGAAACAGGTCTATCAATCAAGTACTTTCGGATTGACAGAGGTGGAGAGTTCAATCCAAATGAGTTCAATGAATTTTGCAAGGAAAATGGATCAAGAGGCAGTTGACAGCAGCATATTCACCACAACAAAATGGAGTTGCGGAGATGAAGAATAGAACAATTCTAAACATGGTGAGATCGATGTTTTCAGAAAAGAAGATGCAGAAGACCTTTTGGCCAGAAGCAGTCAATTGGACGACGTTTGTGTTAAATAGATGTCCTACAAGTGCAGTGAAAGACATGACACCTCAAGAGGCTTGGAGCGGAAAGAAACATTTTGTGAAATTCTTTAGTCTTCGGGTGTATTACTTTCATCCATGTTCCAGAGGCAAGAAGAACCAAATTGGAGGATAGAAGTGTACTCTACGTCCTACATAGAGTGAGTGAAGAGTCAAAGGTCTACAGATTCTATAATCCTATCACCAAAAAGATAGCGATTAGCAGAGATGCAGTGTTCGAAGAAAAAAGAGAGTGGGACTGGGATACAAGCTATGAGCAGTAAGTGTCAATGGAGCTGGAGTAGGGAGAAGATCAAGGTGTCCCGACGAGATAGAAGATGAAGCATCTGACGGTGACGATGAGTTCGAAGATCAAGAAGTTGGAAATTCAGGAGGAGGTACTTTGAACTCAAGTGAGGAAGAAGAAAATGTAGATAATTCGTCTATGGGTTATGAGACACCAGAAGCAAGGGAGGCAAGAGAAAGAGGACCACCAGCTTGGATGAATGATTATACACCAGGTTCTGGACTTTCTGGTTCGGGTATTTCAGATTTGGAGTTGCAAGCTAATATGGCACTTGTGATGTCTGATGATCCCGCAAACTTCGAGGATGTAGTAGGAAGTGAGAAGTGGAGAAAGGCCATGGATGCAGAAATTGAGTCCATTGAGAAGAAGAACACATGGAAACTGGTTAAGCTGCCTGCACGAGCTAAAAGGATAGGAGAAAAATGGATTTTCAAAACTAAATACAATGAGGCAGGGGATATTGACAAGTACAAGTCTCGGTTGGTAGCAAAAGGCTACTCGCAGAGGCAAGGAGTGGATTTTACAGAAGTTTATGCTCCGATAGCTCGAATGGATACAATTAGAGAGATGCTTGCTCTTGTTGCACAGAGAGGCTGGATTGTGTATCAACTCGACGTCAAATCAACATTCTTGCATGGTGAATTAATTGAAGATGTCTATGTCGAGCAACCTTTGGGGTATGAGAAGAAAGGAGAAGAGGATAAAATTTACAAGCTACAGAAAGCGCTATATGGATTAAAGCAAGCACCTCGTGCTTGGTTTAGTCGAATTGATGCCCACTTCAACAAAGAAGGATTTTAGAAATATAGCAGTGAGTAGACCATTTTCTCTAAAATTGGCAGTGGAAGAAAAATCTTGCGAGTAAGTGTTTATATTAATGATCTTATCTATACTAGCATTGATGATGTGATGTTGGGAGAATTCAAAACCTCTATGATGGAGTTCAATATGAGTGTCCAGGAACAGAGAAAGAAGCAAACTATGCCAACATAGATTGAAGTGAGACTTTGCTGCTTATGTCTCATGTTGAAGTCACCGAAAACTTTGCAAGAGGATAGAAGTGCACTCTGCTTCCTACTTAGAGTGAGTGAAGAGTCAAAGGCCTACAGATTCTAATATCCTATCACCAAAAAGATAGTGATTAGCAGAGATATAGTGTTCGAAGAAAAAAGAGAGTGGGACTGCGATACAAGCTATGAGCAGCAAGTGTCAATGGAGCTGGAGTGGGGAGAAGATCAAGGTGTCCCGACGAGAAAGAAGATGAAGCATCTGACGGTGATGATGAGTTCGAAGATCAAGAAGCTGGAAATTCAGGAGGAGGTACTTTGAACTCAAGTGAGGAAGAAGAAAATGTAGATAATTCGTCTATGGGTTATGAGACACCAGAAGCAAGGGAGGCAAGAGAAAGAGGACCACCAGCTTGGATGAGTGATTATACACCAGGTTCTGGACTTTCTGGTTCAGAAATTTCAGACTTGGAGTTGCAAGCTAATATGGCACTTGTGATGTCTGATGATCCCGCAAACTTCGAGGATGCAGTAGGAAGTGAGAAGTGGAGAAAGGCCACGGATGCAGAAATTGAGTCCATTGAGAAGAACACATAGAAACTGGTTAAGCTGCCTGCACGAGCTAAAAGGATAGGAGTAAAATGGATTTTCAAAACTAAATACAATGAGGCAAGGGATATTGACAAGTATAAGGCTCGGTTGGTAGCAAAAGGCTACTCGCAGAGGCAAGGAGTGGATTTTACAGAAGTTTATGCTCCGATGGATAGAATTAGAGTGATGCTTGCTCTTGTTGCACAGAGAGGCTGGATTGTGTATCAACTCGACGTCAAATCAGCATTCTTGCATGACGAATTAATTGAAAATGTCTATGTCGAGCAACCTTTAGGGTATGAGAAGAAAGGAGAAGAGGATAAAAGTTACAAGCTACAGAAAGCGCTATATGGATTAAAGCAAGCACCTCGTGCTTGGTTTAGTCGAATTGATGCCCACTTCAACAAAAAAGGATTTCAGAAATGTAGCAGTGAGTAGACCATTTTCTCTAAAATTAGCAGTGGAGGAAAAATCTCGCGAGTAAGTGTTTATTTTGATGATCTTATCTATACTAGCAATGATGTTGTGATTTTGGGAGAATTCAAAACCTCTATGATGGAGTTCAATATGAGTGTCCAGGAACAAAGAAAGAAGCAAACTATGCCAACATAGATTGAGGTGAGACTTTGCTGCTTATGTTTTATGTTGAAGTCACCGAAAACTTTGCAAGAGGCTCAACGGTGGAACTCAGGTAAGAAGAAGAGTTGGCATTGATCATTGAAACAACGATGACTGCAAATAGGATGCTTGTGATTATGGCCGGAGCAGTTGCAACTCCCACCAGCTGCTTTCTTACCTCAACACTTGACCTGCCACAACTCTGGCATTGCAGGTACGGTCATTTGGCCAGAAGCAGTCAATTGGACGACGTTTGTGTTAAACAGATGTCCTACAAGTGTAGTGAAAGACATGACACCTCAGGAGGCTTGGAGCGGAGAAACATTTTGTGGAATTCTTTAGAGTCTTCAGGTGTATTGCTTTCATCCATGTTCCAAAGGCAAGAAGAGCCAAATTGGAGGATAGAAGTGTACTCTGCATCCTACTTAGAGTGAGTGAAGAGTCAAAGGCCTACAGATTCTAATATCCTATCACCAAAAAGATAGTGATTAGCAGAGATATAGTGTTCGAAGAAAAAAGAGAGTGGGACTGCGATACAAGCTATGAGCAGCAAGTGTCAATGGAGTTGGAGTGGGGAGAAGATCAATGTGTCGCCGACGAGATAGAAGATAAAGCATCTGACGGTGATGATGAGTTCGAAGATCAAGAAGCTGGAAATTCAGGAGGAGGTACTTTGAACTCAAGTGAGGAAGAAGAAAATGTAGATAATTCGTCTATGGGTTATGAGACACCAGAAGCAAGGGAGGCAAGAGAAAGAGGACCACCAGCTTGGATGAGTGATTATACACCAGGTTCTGGACTTTCTGGTTCGGGAATTTCAGACTTGGCGTTGCAAGCTAATATGGCACTTGTGATGTCTGATGATCCTACAAACTTCGAGGATACAGTAGGAAGTGAGAAGTGAAGAAAGGTCATGGATGCAGAAATTGAGTCCATTGAGAAGAACACATGGAAACTGGTTAAGCTGCCTCTAGGAGCTAAAAGAATAGGAGTAAAATGGATTTTCAAAACTAAATACAATGAGGCAGGGGAGATTGACAAGTACAAGGCTCGGTTGGTAGCAAAAGGCTACTCACAGAGGCAAGGAGTGGATTTTACAGAAGTTTATGCTCCAGTGGCTCGAATGAATACAATTAGAGTGATGCACAGAGAGGCTGGATTGTGTATCAACCCGACGTCAAATCAGCATTTCTGCATGGTGAATTAATTGAAGATGTCTGTGTCGAGCAACCTTTGGGGTATGACAAGAAAGGAGAAGAGGATAAAGTTTACAAGCTACAGAAAGCGCTGTATGGATTAAAGCAAGCACCCCGTGCTTGGTTTAGTCGAATTGATGCCTACTTAAAGAAAGAAGGATTTCAGAAATGTAGCAGTAAGCAGACTCTTTTCTCCAAAATTGACAGTGAAGGTAAAATCTTGCTAGTAAGAATTTATATTGATGATCTTATCTATACTAGCAATGATGATGTGATGTTGGGAGAATTCAAAACCTCTAAGATGGAGTTCGAAATGACAGACTTAGGGAAGATGAGGTTCTTTCTTGGTCTAGAAGTTTTGCAAAGAGATGATGGTATTTTTATGTGTCAAATGGAGTATGTAATGGAGGTGCTTAGGAGGCTTGGGATGGAGGAAACCAAAGAAGTGAAGAGTCCAATAGTTCCAGGCTGCAAGTTGAGCAAAAACGGATAGTCGGTGAATGAAACCTACTACAAACAAATTGTAGGAAGTTTGATGTATTTGACGGCCTCAAGAACGGATCTGATGTTTGTAGTGAGCTTACTAAGTAGATTCATGTCCCAGCCAACAGAAATGCATTTCCAAGCTGCCAAGAGGGTGATGCGATAGCTTAAAGGTACAAGTTATGGTATTTTCTATAAGAAACAGGAATATGAAGAACTTGTTGCATTTACGGATAGTGATTACGCCGGAGACTTAGATGATCGGAAAAGCACTTCCGGTTATATGTTCTTAATTGGGGTAAGTGCAGTATCTTGGACGTCAAAGAGGCAACATATAGTCACATTATCAACAACAGAGACAGAGTATATTGCTGCGACAGGTTGTGCTCAGCAAGCCATTTGGCTGAAACAAGTTCTAGAGGAGATAGGAAGCAAACAAGATGAAAGCATTGTGATTTGGTGTGATAATAGTTCAACCATAAAGCTCTCCAAGAATCCAGTATTTCATGGACGCAGCAAGCATATTGCAGTCAGGTTTTAGTTTCTTAGAAAATTAACTCATGATGGTGGTTGTTAAATTAGTTCATTGTGATACTAGTGAGCAGCTGCCAGATATGTTCACAAAATCTTTGAAACTGGAGGCTTTTGAGAAACTCGGAAAGGTGTTAGGAGTTTGTGAATTGAATAGTATAAGCTGAGTGCTTGAACGCACTAGCTTAAGGGAGGGATTGTTGGAAGACTTAGTCGTGGTTGTTGTTGTTTGTTGCTTGAAAGTAGGGAATCTTGGTTATCTAGAGTCTCTGTCAAATAATGATCCTACAAGTTAGGATGTAGTTGTTAGCTTTGAAATTTTCAATTTCTGTAGTTTTACTACTATGTTAGTGGGCTGCAATTTCTCTTTCTGTTAGGTTGTAAGGCTATAAAGCCAGATGTTTGCATTCAATAAAGTATTGTAGTATTCAATCAATCTTTGTTTCTCAGATACCTAGCTTGATACCAATTCTTAACAATTGGTATCAGAGCTCACTAGGGGCCTGATTGTGAGTGTGTGTGAGAGTGCAAACAGGAGAGAAAGTGAGGAACAAAGAAGAGCAAGCACGAGTGAAGAGTGAGAAATTAGAGTGTAGAGATGGCAACAGAGAAGGATGCTATCCTGAGCATTCCTAAGTTTGATGGAGACTATGAGTATTGGGCGATGCTCATGGAGAATTTGATACGATCAAAGGAGTGGTGGCATTTGGTGGAGACAGGTTATACCGAACCAGCGAGAGGCGAGATCCTAAATGGTGCCCAGAAAGTAGAGCTAGTAGACTTGAAGCTGAAGGATTTAAAGGTAAAGAATTACCTTTTCCAAGCCATTGACAAGACGACCTTGAAGACTATCACCCAAAAGGACACAGCTAAGCAGCTACGGGAGTCAATGAAGACAAGGTTCCAAGGAGATGAGAACGTGCGCAATGCACAGCTGCAGACACTTCGAAGAGATTTTGAGGTACTTGAGATGAAAATTGGTGAGTCAATTACTGATTATTTTTCAAGAGTAGTGTTAGTCTGCAATAATATGAGCAATCTAGGAGAAGGCTTGGAGGATGCTAAGATTGTAGAGAAGATTCTGCGTACACTTCCTGAGAGCTGGAATTTTGTTGTATGTTCACTTGAGGAATCGAAAGATATCAAAAGTCTTTCGGTGAATCAACTTCGGAGCTCTCTGCTAGTTCATGAACAAAAGTTTCGGAAGAGGAGTACTGATGAGGAGCAAGCTCTGAAAGTCTCATATGAAGGTGGGAGAGGACGAGGAAATCGAGGAGGTTTTCATGGAAGAGGTAGAGGAAGAGGCCGACAAACATTCAATCGTGCAACAATTGAATGCTTTCGATGTCACAAGCTTGGGCACTTCCAATATAAGTGTCCAGAAACGGAGAAAGAAGCAAACTATGCAAACATAGATAGAGGTGAGACTTTGTTGCTTATGTCTCATATTGAAGTCACCGAAAACTTTGCAAGAGGCTCAGCGGTGGAACTCAGTTACGAAGAAGAGTTGGCATTGATGGCACAAGCAGAGGCAAATGGAGTAAGTAGAGCAAAAGCTTGTTTGTAGACTCAGGTTGTTCTAATCATATGTGTGGGGATAAGAAGATGTTTTCAGACTGACGGCGAGTTTAGACACTTGGTGAAGCTCGGGAACAACACCAAGATGAATGTAGAAGGAAAACGCAGCGTGTAATTGAGTATCAATGGAGTGAAGCATGTAGTCACAAAAGTTTATTATGTACCGGAGCTCAAGAACAACCTATTGAGTGTTGGTCAATGGCAAGAGAAGGGTCTAGTTATTCTGATGCATGAAGGGAAGTGCAGAATTTACCATCCAAGGAGAGGATTGATCATTGAAACAACGATGACTGCAAATAGGATGTTTGTTATTATGGCCGGAGCAGTTGCAACTCCCACCAACTGCTTTCTCACCTCAACACTTGACCTGCCACAACTCTGGCATTACAGGTACGGTCACTTGAGCTACAAGGGTCTGAAGACCTTACATAGTAAGAACATTGCTCATGGGTTGCCAAAGTTTGATGTTGAAAAGAAGGAATGTACAGATTGTCTCCTTGTAAAGAAGAATAGAAATTCCTTTCCAAAGAAGAGCACTTAGAGGGCAAAACAAAGGTTGGAGCTAGTTCATGCTGATCTCTACGGACCGATCACACCAGAATCAAACAGTAGTAAAAGGTACATTTAGCTCCTTTCTAGCTTTCAAAAAGAAATGTTGAAAAAGAAACAGGTCTATCAATCAAGTGCTTTCGGACTAACAGATGTGGAGAGTTCAATTCAAATGAGTTCAATGAATTTTGCAAGGAAAATGGAATCAAGAGGCAGTTGACAGGATCATATTCACCACAACAGAATGGAGTTGCGGAGAGGAGTAGTAGAACAATTCTAAACATGGTGAGATCGATGCTTTCCGAAAAGAAGATGTCGAAGACCTTTTGGCCATAAGAAGTCAATTGGACGACGTTTGTGTTAAACATATGTCTTAACAAGTGTAGTGAAAGACATGACACCTCAGGAGGCTTGGAGCGGAGAGAAACCTTCTGTGGAATTCTTTAGAGTCTTCGGGTGTATTGCTTTCATCCATGTTCTAGAGGCTAGAAGAACCAAATTGGAGGATAGAAGTGTACTCTGCGTCCTACTTGGAGTGAGTGAAGAGTCAAAGGCCAACAAAATCTACAATCCTATCACCAAAAAGATAGTGATTAGCAGAGATGTAGTGTTCGAAGAAAAAAGAGAGTGGGACGGCGATACAAGCTATGAGCAACAAGTGTGAATGGAGCTGGAGTGTGGAGAAGATCAAGGTGTCACCGACGAGATAGAAGATGAAGCATCTGACGATGATGATGAGTTCGAAGATCAAGCGGGAAATTCAAGAGGAGGTACTTTGAACTCAAGTGAGAAAGAAGAAAATGTAGATAATTCGTCTATGGGTTATGAGAGACCAGAAGCAAGGGAGGCAAGAGAAAGAGGACCACCAGCTTAGATGAGTAATTATACACCAAGTTCTGGACTTTCTGGTTTAGGAATTTCAGACTTTGAGTTGCAAGCTAATATGGCACTTGTGATGTCTGATGATCCTACAAACTTCGAGGATGCAGTAGGAAGTGAGAAGTGGAGAAAGATCATGGATGCAGAGATCGAGTCCATTGAGAAGAACAACACATGGAAACTGGTTAAGCTGCCTCCAGGAGCTAAAAGGATAGGAGTAAAATGGATTTTCAAAACTAAATACAATGAGGCAGGGGAGATTGACAAGTACAATGCTTGGTTGGTAGCAAAAGGCTACTCGCAGAGGCAAGAAGTGGATTTTACAGAAGTTTATGCTCCGGTGGATCGAATGGATACAATTAGAGTGATGCTTGCTCTTGTTGCACAGAGAGGCTGGATTGTGCAACTCGACATCAAATCAGCATTCTTGAATGGTGAATTAATTGAAGATGTCTATGTCGAGCAACCTTTGGGGTATGAGAAGAAAAGAGAAGAGGATAAAGTTTACAAGCTACAGAAAGCGCTGCATGGATTAAAACAAGCACCTCGTGCTTCGTTTAGTCGAATTGAAGCCTAATTCAACAAAGAAGGATTTCAGAAATGTAGCAGTGAGCAGACTCTTTTCTCTGAAATTGACACTGGAGGTAAAATCTTGCTACTAAGTGTTTATATTGATGATCTTATCTATACTAGCAATGATGATGTGATGTTGGGAGAATTCAAAACCTCTATGATGGAGGAGTTCGAAATGACGGACTTAGGGAAGATGAGGCTCTTTCTTGGTCTAGAAGTTTTGCAAAGAGATGATGGCATTTTTATGTGTCAAAGGTAGTATGTAATGGAGGTGCTTGAGAGGCTTGGGATGGAGGAAAGCAAAGAAGTGAAGAGTCCAATAATTCCAGGCTGCAAGTTGAGCAAAATGGAGGAGAATTGGTGAATGAAACCTACTACAAACAAATTGTAGGAAGTTTGATGGATTTGACGGCCTCAAGACCGGATCTGATGTTTGTAGTGAGCCCATTGAGCAGATTCATGTCCCAGCCAACAGAAATGCATTTCCAAGCTGCCAAGAGGATGATGCGATATCTTAAAAGTAGTACAAGTTATGGTATTTTCTATAAGAAGCAGGAATATGAAGAACTTGTTGCGTTTACGGATAGTGATTATGCCGGAGATTTGGATGATCGGAAAAGCACTTCCGGTTATTTTTTCTTAATTGGGGGAAGTGCAGTATCTTGGGCGTCGAAGAAGCAACCTATAGTCACACTATCAACAACAGAGACGGAGTATGTTGTTGCGACAGGTTGTGCTCAGCAAGTCATTTGGCTAAAACAAGTTCTAGAGGAAATGGGAAGCAAACAAGATGGAAGCATTGTGATTTGATGTGATAATAGTTCAACCATAAAGCTCTCCAAGAATCCAGTATTTCATGGACACAGCAAGCATATTGTAGTCAGGTTTTATTTTCTCAGAAATTTAACTCATGATGGTGTTGTTAAATTAGTTCATTGTGATACTAGTGAGCTGCTGGCAGATATGTTTACAAAACCATTGAAACTGGAGGCTTTTGAGAAACTCAGAAAGGTGTTGGGAGTTTGTGATTTGAACAGTATAAGCCGAGTGCTTGAACGCACTAGCTTAAGGGGGGATTGTTGGAAGACTTAGTCGTGGTGGTTGTTGTTTGTTGCTTGAAAGTAGCAGCCTTGGTTATCTAAAGTCTCAGTCAAATAATGATCCTACAAGTTAGGATGTAGTTCTTAGCTTTGAAATTTTCAATTTCTGTTATTTTACCACTATGTTAGTGGGCTGCAATTTCTCTCTTTCTGTTAGGTTGTAAGGCTACAAAGCGAAAAGTTTGCATTCAATAAAGTATTGTAGTATTCAATCAATCTTTACCTATTTTGATACGAATTCTCAACAAAAACAAGCATGACAGACTTTGACACCAAGGTAACAATTCATAGTTAAAGATGAAAACCAATTCTCAACAAAAACAAGCATGACAGACTTTGACACCAAGGTAACAATTCATAGTTAAAGATGAAAACTCTGTAAAAAGGAATCTAATATAAAATAAAGGTGACGCAATTAAACCAAAGGTTCCGGTGACAATACTCAACCTAAGGATAACAAAAATTAGATGTGAAAAATAAATATAACAAATAATATGCTAATGGTATCAAGTTATAAAGAAAAATAATGATTCATAACAATAAGTAACAAAGTTTAAAATGAATATGACAATTAATGGCTAAAAGTTACAAATTTCAAAAAAAGGTCATAAGATAAAGGTAAGGAACTGTGACAAAATGATCTAAAAAGGAAAAAGTGACAATTAAGCCAAAGTCATAACCAAAGATAACAAACCTCAACTTAAGGATACCAAATCTCAACTTAAACAACACCAAAATCTAAAATTAAAAAAAATAAAATAAAAATATCACGCTGACTTTAACGAGGGTGAAGTAGACAACCCTTTAAAACTGGGTCATGATTAAACCTAGGCCAGTTGGGATGTTTTGTGTTTCGCAACAAACTGGGTAAAAATTGGCCTAGTTTTTGTAGGCCAAAACCTGACCATTAAAGTGATTCTATTTTGAGCCAGCCCTTCCTTGGTCCAAACTAGAACCAAATTAGAATAGAACTAGGCTAGGATTCGACCTAACCTAGTTTTGAATGGGTTGCTAGACAACCTTCAATGAAAAAAGAATGTATAGCTAAATGTGACAAAGTTCAAAGCTAGTAATAGTTAATAGCTAGAGTTAACAAAGTCCAGCAAGGTAATAATTCAAAGTTAAACGTAACAAAGTTCAAATCAAATTTGACAAATTTCAACTCAAAGATAACAAATAAGAAATAAGCATAACACGGTTACACAAAAAGTTCATAGCTAAAGTTGACAAACCTCAATACAAAAGATAATAAAATCTAAAGATAACAAAATTAAAAATTAAATTAAATTAATGCTACAGATATTGAGTAAAATTAAAAAGAATCAAGTTTAAAACAAATAGAATAATTAATAGCTAAATGTGACAAACATCAACATAAATGTAACAATGCTTAACTGAAGGTGACAAAATTCAAAACAAAAATATACTTTGGCTTAGAACTATCAAATAAAAACAATAAAGGTAACCCAATTAACCGAAAGGATTATAGTTGTAGCTGTACATCTCAACCTAAGGAAAATAAGATCGAAAGGCGACAAATATGAAGAACTATGCCAAATTGTAACAAATTAGACACAAAGGTAGCAATTCAAAGCTATAGGTGAGAAGAAGTAAACATAAATGCAACATTGAACAACTAAAGGCAGCAAACATTGTCACAATGGTAACAATAATAAATAAAGATAACACAATTAACTGAAAAGTTCATAGCTAAAGGTGACAAACTTCGAAACAAATGTATTAATGCATAACTAAAGGTGACAAATTCATAACAAAGATGGCAAACTTTAACTGAAAGGTGTCAAATAAAAAGTAAACATAACACAATTAAGCGAAGGGTAATGAACCACAACCTAAAGATAACAAAATCTAAAAGCCATAAATATAAAGAACAAGATTATGTTAAAGGTAACAAGTTAGACACAAACATAACAATTCAAAGCTAAAGGCAACAAACAAGAAAAGTAAGTGCAACATTTAATGACTAAAGTTAACAAACCTCAACATAAAGGTAAAAACTAATATATAAAGACAACACAATTTAATGGCTAAAGGTGACAAACCTCGTAGAAAATAAAAGTAAAGATAACACAATTAAGCAAAGGGTAATAAACCACAACCTAAAGATAACAAAATCTAAATCTAAAGGTGATAAATATAAAGAACAAAATTATGCTAAGGGTAACATAACAATTCAAAGCTGAAGGGAACAAACGCAAAAAGTAAGTGTCACATTTAATAGCAAAACTTAACAAACCTCAACATAAAGGTAAAAATAATATATAAAGAAAACAATTTAATGGCTAAAGGTGTCAGCCCTCGGTAGAAAATAATAACTATACATGTAACAAAAAAAAATTATGCTAAAGGTAACAAGTTAGACACAAAGGTATTAGTTCATAGCAAAGGATATCAAAGACTAAAAAATAAATGCAACACTTAATAAATAATGGTAACAAACTTCAACGCAAAAGTATCAAATAAAAATGACAAAGATTAACAATACACATAATAAAAATTGAAATAACAAAATTATGTTGAAGTTAACAAGTTAGACACAAGGTAACAAAGATTAGAAATAAATACAACACCTAATAAATAATGATAACAAACTTCGACACAAATGTATCAAATAAAATTAACTATTGAAAATAAATACAACGATTAAAAATAAATATAACACAGATTAAAATAACAAAATTATGATAAGGGTAACAAGTTAAACAGAAAGGTAATAATTTATAGGTAAAAGTTACAAAATTTTAAAAATAAATTAATAAATAAATGTAACAAACTTCGACACGAAGGTATCAAGCAAAAATAACAAGGCTTAAAAATAAATACAGCAAAGAAATAACAAAATTATGCTAAAGGTAACAAGTTAAATTCAAAAGGTAACAATTTATAGGTAATGGTAACATGGATAAAAAATTGATGCAACAACTAATAAATAAAGTCAACAAACTTTGATGCAAAGGTATCAAACAAAAATAACAAAGACTAAAAATAAATATGACAAAAAGAAAAATAACAAAATTATGCTAAAGGTGACAAGTTACAGACAGAGGAAATAGTTTATATATAACAGTAACAATGATTAAAAATAAAAGCAACAGTTAATAAATAAAGGTAACACTTCGATGCAAAGGAATCAAATAAAAATATCAAAGATTAAACATAAATATAATAAAAAGTCAAAAATAAAAAATAACAAAACTCTGCTAAAGGTAGCAAGTTATACTCAAAAGTAGCAATGTACAGGTAATAGTAACAAAGATAAAAAAATTTATGCAACTTCACCATGAAGGCATCAAATAAAAATAACAAAGACTATAAATAAATAAAATAAAAATTAGAATAACAAAATCACAAAGGTAACAATTCATAACTAAAGGTAACAAATATAAACAATAAATGAGACTCGAACATCTAAAGGCAACAAACTTCAACATAAAGGTAACAATAATAAATTAACGTAACACAATTAACCGAAATTTTTATAGCTAAAGGTGACAATTGATGAAGATAAGTGTCGCTTCGGGAAACATGGGTATTGAAAATCTACAACGGTAAAAAGAATAAAGAAAATAAAATTATTATAAAGGTAGTATGTTATATTAAATAGAAAGGTAATGCTTCATAACCAAGGTAACAATGTTTAAAACAAATATAACAATTAATAGCTATGCATAACAAACTTCAACACAAAGGTAACATTGCATAACTAAAGATGACAAAATTCAAAAAAAGGATGACAAACTTTAACACAACAAATAAAAAAACAAAGGTAATACTATTAAGCAAAAGGTTCATGGTTAAAGGTGACAACCCGCAACCTAAAGATAACTGAATCTGAAGGTGGCATAAATAAAGATAACGAAGTTACACTAAAGATAACAAGTTAGACATAAATGTACCAATTCATAGCTAAAGATAACAAATATAAAAAAAAAAGTAACAAACATTGCCACAAAACTAACAATAATTAATAAAGATAAAACAACTAACCAAAAAGTTCATAGCTAAAGTTGTCATACTTCGACTTAGCAATAATAAAATTGAAAGGTAACAAGCACAAAGGAAACAAATTTATGCTAAAGGTAACATGTTAAATAGAAAGCTAATAGCTATAACAAATTAGAAGTGAATGTAACATTTAATAACTAAAGATAACAAACTGACACAAAGGTAACAATTTATAGCTAATGGTGAGAAAGTTCAACACAAAGATGACAAACCTTGACATAAAATATTAAATAAAACAATTTAGGTAACACAACTAAGATAGAGGTTCGTAGCTAAAAGGGGCAAAAAATTGACCAAATGATAACGAAATTTAAAGATATAAATATAAAGGTGACAAAATTATGCTAAATGTAAAAAATTAGACACAAAGGTAACAATTCTATCTAAAGGCAACAAAGTTAACCGTATGTAGCAATTAATAGCTACAAGCGAATAATTTCAACACAAAGGTAATAAATTTCAAAACAAAGGCGACAAAATTGAACAAAAAAATATATCTCATAAAAATTCATTACAAAGGTAACAAATTTTAAAATAAAGGTAACAATTAATAGTTAACAAACTTAGTGTAACACTAAGGTAATAATGCTTAGCTCAAGGTGACAACAAAATTCAAACAAACGTAATGCAGTTCCTTTTCTACCAATATGTTTCTAGTTTTCACCAAATTTCCAATATCCACTAACGGCCTAATGGCCCATACAAATATTCTCATATCCAAAATCAAGTTAATTCATTCAGACCTCATAACGAACTGATTTTTCCATCAATTTTCCTCATCTTATATCTATGTCCCACTCTCTCCCAAATCTAATTTAACTTTCCAATATCAACATGAAACAATCTAAATTATATAAAAAAAGTTATCAGATAATTGTATTCACTCAATTCAAAGGGGAAAACAACAATGCAGAAAAATAACAGATCACTCTGTAGAGCTAAGCTCACTCAGATCAAATCAAAGCAGCTCAAGATCCAGGAAATTGCAGAAACACTCAAAATTACAACAAACTACCCGCACTTGAATCTGAAAAGAACAGGTTTTGAGATTTGGTACCTGTTGACGAGAAAGAGCTAGATCTAAAGGAAGCGATGGAGGCTACAAGCTCGATTCCAGAAGCGGGAGGATCTTCGCGACCTCGTGAGCCTCCTTTGCCTTGATCTCCTCCATTTGTGGATTGATTTGAAATGGACGAAGCATAAAAACAAATTAGAGTAGCAGCAAAACCAGAAAACTCACTATAACGATTCTCACAAATTTTGAGCGCCTTCGGTTGATTCCTCCCTTTATCGAATAGATACAGCTACGCTTTCCAAAATCGAGCGAAATGAAGCGAGAAACCCTAGAATCATCAAATTGATGATAGACCTAAGGACAGCGTCTTTGTCATCATCGTCGGTGGTGATGTGAGTTCCTCGATCTTGATGATCGGAGCGATCCGATCTCCGGTGTCATCGTCCACGTTGGACGCTGCGTCGTGGAACTCATCGTCACCTCTTGATCGGCATCGGAGCTCTCCATGGCAATAATTTGAGAGAGGTTGATGAGAAACAGAACAAAAAGGGGAGGGGGAAAAATAACCGCTGTCTCGGGGGTTAACATTGGAGCTTATATACAGAGACTAAAGGCGGAGAGAGAAGTGGGGGCCCATTGGATGGGCTGGGCTGGCCAACTGTTAAGCCCCAAATGGAACAATTAAAGAAATAGGAGTGGGCTAATTCAAAACTTATAAAGGTCGTTGTGGGAGGCTAATAGGCTGAGATGGCAAGTTATTAGCCCTAAATAATTTAGGGGTTGTTTGGTTCATTTCCATAAAATAATGAAAATGGATTTCAGAGCATCTCCAACCATGCCCTCCAAATTCCACCCTCCAAATTAGAATATTTTAGGAATATTCTAATTTAGAGAGTGGAATTTGAAGAGTTGCTCTAATCCACACTCTCCAAATGTTTTCCTTTTTATTTTTATTTTTGTCAAAAAACACATATAAATTAATAATGTTGGATATAGTTTACATTAATAATTTTATTTTTAATAATTTATTTTGAAAAAAATTATAACATTATAAAGGTGTCGATGAGAGCTTTAAAATGAACTCAATATTAAAAATGCATTACAACATATTAAAAAATAAAATCTGAAATAACAGTGACAAAGCATACATCGATAGAACAAGAAAGCAAATATGAATCTCTAATACAACATACCATGGGTCGCAAACATAAACCTCAAACATAAAATATGATAACATACAATTAAAATTCTCACAGGTCATTATTGTTATAACTACCGGTTCCATCGAACATTTATGGCAGAGGCACGACAACGAATGAATGTAATTAAATATTATAATTTATGCTTGTATTTTCTTATGGGGCAAGTTAAATAGATCCTCGTAATTAAAATTTCATGACTGATACTTATTTATTTAATTTAAAAAATAATAATTTTATAATAATACTAAGAATGATGGCAAAGTAGTAACTTTTAAGAAATTAAATAGTTAAAAGTGGCAAAGTTGTAATTAATGAAACATGAATAGTATTTTGGAGAGACCGTCTAAATTTTCACTTCACCCTCCAAATTTGGAGGGTGAAATTTGGAGATCTCCAAATATAGAGTGGTTGGAGAGGTTCCACTCTCCAAATTTGGAGATTTTGCCATTTTAGAGGCTGGTTGGAGATGGCCTTAAGGCAAATATCCATTTTCAAAAAAAAAATTGGATCTCAAAGGAATCCATAACTTGTGTGTGGTGTGGAATGATTAGGTGAAAAATAGAAAAACATATCCAAACTCATGTTTGTTTCATTACCAAATAATTTAAGAAGTTATGACAGTAAATTATATTTTTACCGACGCTAAGTTAAAACGTCGCTAATAATATACACTTTTAGCGACGCTAGTTATAAACGTCGGGAAAATTATATTTTTTGTCGACGCTAACTAAAAACATTGGGAAAAAGACAAAAAAATTCAAACCAACGTAATGCAGTTCCTTTTCTACCAATATGTTTCTAGTTTTCACCAAATTTCTAATATCCACTAACGGCCTAATGGCCCATACAAATATTCTCATATCCAAAATCAAGTTAATTCATTCAGACCTCGTAACGAACTGATTTTTCATCAATTTTCCTCATCTTATATCTATGTCCCACTCTCTCCCTAATCGAATCTAACTTTCCAATATGAACATGAAACAATCTAATGTATATAAAAAAGTTATCAGATAATTGTATTCACTCAATTCACAGGGGAAAACAACAATGCAGAAAAATAACAGATCACTCTGTAGAGCTAAGCTCATTCAGATCAAATCAAAGCAGCTCAAGATCCAGGAAATTGCAGAAACACTCAAAATTACAACAAAACTACCCGCACTTGAATCTGAAAAGAACAGGTTTTGAGATTTGGTACCTGTTGACGAGAAAAAGCCAGATCTGAAGGAAGCGATGGAGGCTACGAGCTCGATTCCAGAAGCGGAATTCTGTAGAGCTAAGCTCATCCAGATCAAATCAAAGCAGCTCAAGATCCAGGAAATTGCAGAAACACTCAAAATTACAACAAAACTACCCGCACTTGAATCTGAAAAGAACAGGTTTTCAGATTTGGTACCTGTTGACGAGAAAGAGCCAGATCTGAAGGAAGCGATGGAGGCTACGAGCTCGATTCCATAAGCGGAAGGATCTTCGCGACATCGCGAGCCTCCTTTGCCTCGATCTCCTCCATTTGTGGATCGATTTGAAATGGACGAAGCATAAAAATAAATTAGAGTAACAGCAAAACCTAGAAAACTCACTATAACGATTCTCACAAATTTTGAGCGCCTTCGGTTGATTCCTCTCTTTATCGAATAGATACAGCTACGCTTTCCAAAATCGAGCGAAATGAAGCGAGAAACCCTAGAATCATCAAATTGATGATAGACCTAAGGACGGCGTCTTTGTCATCATCGTCGGTGGTGATGTGAGTTCCTCGATCTTGATGATCGGAGCGATCCGATCTCCGGTGTCATCGTCCACGTTGGACGCCGCGTCGTGGAACTCATCGTCGCCTCTTGATCGGCATCGGAGCTCTCCATGGCGATAATTTGAGAGAGGTTGATGAGAAACAGAACAAAAAGGGTAGGAGGGGGAAAAAATAACTGCTGTGTCTCGGGGCTTAACATTGGAGCTTATATAGAGAGACTAAAGGCGGAGAGAGAAGTGGGGGCCCATTGGATGGGCTGGCCAGCTGTTAAGTCGCACTCTCTAAGGGGTGTTTGTTTCAAATCCTAAAATTTATGGATATGGATTTTAACATAGAATTTGAAATCCATAAATTTTTTGGTAGGTTTTGGGATCTTTAAAATGTTGTTTGTTTCACCAAAATTTTAGGATATGTAATACCAAAACTTATAATATTTTGTTTGTTTTAAACTTAAATTGTAGCATTACATATTTTAGAATTTGAAATCTAGAGTTGTAACAAACAAAATTTAGGATCACCAAAATAGTGATTGGTGAATATAAGAATTTTTGGTGAGCTTACCCCCCATAAAAAACAAATACACTTGTATTTACCCTTCAAGCAAGCCCACAACAAAAGATTAAACTGAAACTGAAACATAAGCTGACCCGAAGCATGGTCTCATCTACATGTTAGCTCAGTCAAAGTCACCAGCACAACCACGTCCAACAACAAATGATGTAGGAGAATAACGTCACCAAGCCATCTTTTGTAGCCAGCACAACCACGTTCAGCAACAATGCAAAGCAACAAATGATGTAGGAGAATAAAGTCACCAGCACAACCACGTCCAGCAACTCCCAACAAATGACCAGCCAGGAGAATAAATTAATAATGTTGGATATAGTTTACATTAATAATTTTTATTTTTAATAATTTATTTGGAAAAAAAATTATAACATTATAAAGGTGTCGATGAGAGCTTTAAAATGAACTCAATATTAAAAATGCATTACACCATATTAAAAAATAAAATTTGAAATAACAGTAAGAAAGCATACATCGATAGAACAAGAAAGCAAATATGAACCTCTAATACAACATACCATAGGTCGCAAATATAAACCTCAAACATAAAATATGATAACATACAATTAAAATTCTCACAGGTCATTATTGTTATAACTACCGGTTCCATCCCGATCTCTCAATGAAGCGTGCTAATTGAACATTTATGGCAGAGGCACGACAACGAAGAAATGTAATTTAAATATTATAATTTATGCTTGTATTTTCTTATGGGGCAAGTTAAATAGATCCCCGTATTTAAAATTTCATGACTGATACATATTTATTTAATTTAAAAATTAATAATTTTATAATAATACTAAGAATGATGGCAAAGTAGTAATTTTTAAGAAATTAAATAGTAAAAAATGGCAAAGTTGTAATTAATGAAACATGAATAGTATTTTGGATAGACCGTCTAAATTTTCACTTCACCCTCCAAATTTGGACGGTGAAATTTGGAGATCTCCAAATTTAGAGAGTGATTGGAGAGACTCCACTCTCCAAATTAGGGTTAGGGTTGGGGTTTGGGTAGGGGTTCGGGTTCGGGTTCGGGTTCGGTTCCGGTTTCGGGTTCGGTTCAATTTAGGGTTCGGGTTAGGGTTAGGGTTAGGGTTAGGGTTAGGGGCTGGGGCTGGGGTTAGGGTTGGGGCTGGGGTTAGGGTTAGGGTTAGGGTTAGGGTTAGGGTTAGGGTTAGGGTTAGGGTTAGGGTTAGGGTTAGGGTTAGGGTTAGGGTTAGGGTTAGGGTTAGGGTTAGGGTTAGGGTTAGGGTTAGGGTTAGGGTTAGGGTTAGGGTTAGGGTTAGGGTTAGGGTTAGGGTTAGGGTTAGGGTTAGGGTTAGGGTTTGGGGTTGGGGTTGGGGTTGGGGTTGGGGTTGGGGTTAGGGTTAGGGTTAGGGTTAGGGTTTAGGGTTAGGATTAGGGTTAGGGTTAGGGTTAGGGTTAGGGTTAGGGTTAGGGTTTAGGGTTAGGTTGTTTAGGGTTAGGTTGTTTAGGGTTAGGTTTAGGGTTAGGTTTAGGTTTAGGGGTTATGTTTAGGGGTTAGGTTTAGGGGTTAGGTTTAGGGTTAGGTTTAGGTTTAGGTTTAGGTTTAGGTTTAGGTTTAGGGTTAGGTTTAGGGTTAGGGTTAGGGTTGGGGTTAGGGTTAGGGTTAGGGTTAGGGTTGGGGTTAGGGTTAGGGTTAGGGTTAGGGTTAGGGTTAGGTTTAGGGTTAGGGT
>NC_033801.1:131044336-131068693 GCF_001876935.1 Asparagus officinalis | reverse complement strand
TGTGAACGCGTTCTTTCCACGCGTCTTGTGGGGTCTACCACGTAAATGAGACGCGGATTCGTTTCCGCGGAACCGAGGTGAAGCCGGCCCACGAACCGCACTGCTGCATATATATAAACATTTGTTTATTAGGTTTTTTGGAGCGGAGGAGGCAGTACGGCTACAGGTTTTTTTCTCTCCTTTGGTTTTTGCGGCTGCATAAGAAAAATAGTAGCTGAGGAGATTTTGTGTAGTCCCTTCTAGGGTTTTTGTGCATCTCTTTGAGAGGTATTTGTGAGGGATTTGAGAGTTTGTTTGAGGGTTTAGCCAAGTAGCATTCCGGCTATCGAGATCCGATGCACGACTCCCCCCCCACCGAGTGGGTCATTGCGGACGCATAGTGAACCCCATGGATTCTTCGGTACTCGACGGTCCCCCCGCTCAATGTTGGTTGGGTTATAGAGCGGGCCACTACCACGCACCGCGCTCAGGGTTTGCTTGGCTATGATGCTTCGGATTATGCCCGAGGCCTGGCATAAGCGCGGTCTAAAAACAAGACGGCGTATGTGCTCACTCTTGACCCAGAATCGCCGCCCGTATGTTGAGAGATGACCTTACAGTCTCCCGTGCCGCTTCTGTCACTGGAGGCAGAATATCTGGACAGTCTACGGGCTGTGGGAGCGTCATCTTGCGCTTCCAGAGCCGATTTTGGAGGACTTCGCGCTATTCGCCAGAGGTCCGTCACTATTCATCTGTGATAGCATGAGTGCCTATTCTATTTTGGCGAAGAATCAGGTTTTTCCTGCGATGGACGAAGCACATGACGTCTTATCCTTCGTTCGGGAGTTTCTGAAGTGCGATGTGGAGATTGTGAAAGTCCACACGGAAGGATATTCCGGCAGATCATTGCTCCTAAGGTGGTTCCCACCGTAACAAGTTTGATCATTGTCTGAAACTTGTTGCACATCGTGATTGTTGAGGCCGTGGCGGCCCCATTTGGCGCTGAACTACGTTCGGCTCTTGATTCCTTTGGGCAAGAGGATACGTAGGCAATCTTTCAGATGCAGACCCCGGTTTGGATTAGTTGTTTTGATGGGGGTGAGATTGTTTGGACTCTCGTTCGGCGTTCTCGACTTTTTGTGGATTGAGTTCGTACCTGACACAATAAGTTGGGACATTGGAATGCTTTGGTGTCGGCTCAGTTTTGGCAGAAACTTCACGAGGTGGAGAATTTGGCACTATAGATTGGGGCACACAGGTGAAAAGTCACTGCAGGCATTGTGCAAGCAGGGGCTATTGAATGGAGCCAATAGTGGGAAGATTGAGTTCTGTGAGCATTGTATTCTTGGCAAGAAGACGAAGGTGAAGTTCGGGACTGTCATTCATCAGACGAGGGGCATTCTGGACTACGTGCACACAGACGTTTGGGGTCCTACCAAGACTGCATCACTTGGTGGTAGACATTGGTTCATCACTTTTGTAGATGACTATTCTAGGCGTTGTTGGGTGTACACCATGACGAAGAAGAGTGAAGTCCTAGATTTGTTTGTGGAGTGGAAGAAGAGATTGGAACTGCAGACTGGGAGAAAGATCAAGACGTTGCGATCCGACAACGGTGGTGAGTATACTTCTGACCCCTTTCAGCAGCTATGTCGAGACGAGGGCATAGAGAGACACTTCACGGTTAGTCATACACCGCAGCAAAATGGGGTGGCAGAGAGGTTGAATCGGTCTTTACTGGAGAAGATCCGATGCTTATTGTCGCAGACTTTACTGGAGAAGATCCGATGCTTATTGTCGCAGAGTGGTTTGGAAAAGATCTTTTGGGCTGAGGCACTTACATATGCGAGCCACCTCATTAATAGGCTGCCTTCATCTGCGATTGAGGGGAAAACCCCTATGGAGATGTGGTCGGGAAAGCCAGCACATGACTATGACCAGCTCAAGGTATTCGGGTGCCCTGCATATTATCATGTTAGAACTGATAAATTGGAACCTCGAGCTAGGAAGGCCATATTTGTAGGATTCAAGCGTGGTGTCAAGGGATACAAGCTTTGGGATCCAGTGGATAAGAAGATTGTGCTGAGTAGGGATGTCACATTCGATGAGGCTTCTATCTTGAAGCTTCCCAGCTCTCATCAGGTGGAGAGCGACCCGACGGAGGAGATATCGCAGGTGGTGGAGATCGATGCAGCTCCACATTGTCCAGATGGTACAGTATCCATGCAGGTGCCGACTGAGGTGACGCCAGGCGAGCACGACGATGACACGGAGGATACGAGTACAAATGTGCAGGATCAGGAACCGACGGCTCAGGTTCAGGATTCTATTGCGGCTAGGAGACAGAGGAGAAACATACAGATGCCAGCACGGTATGCCGACACAGTTGCGTATGCACTTCCGGTGGAGAGTATCGATGAGTTAGTGCCTACTACATTCAGAGAGGCCGAGCAGAGTTCGGAGGCTGATTCGTGGCAGGTGGCTATGCAGGAGGAGATGGAATCTCTTCATAAGAACGATACATGGGAGCTTGTTGAGCTTCCAAAGGGGCGGAAGGCAATTGGTTGCAAGTGGGTATACACGAAGAAGGAGGGCATTGAAGGCACTCCGTTGAGATTCAAGGCTAGGTTGGTTGCGAAGGGCTATGCACAGGAGGAAGGTATTGACTATAATGAGGTTTTCTCTCCGGTGGTGAAGCATTCTTCGATTCGGATTTTGCTAGCTTTGGTGGCACAGTATGGTTTGGAATTAGATCAGTTGGATGTGAAAACGGCATTTCTTCATGGTGATCTTGATGAAGAAATATATATGACTCAGCCATTGGGATTCCGAGCTGCAGGGAAAGAAAAATTAGTTTGCAAACTGAAGAAATCGCTATACGGTTTGAAGCAGTCTCCTCGACAGTGGTATAGGCGATTCGATGGTTTTATGCTTGGTCATTCGTACACTCGGAGCCAGTTTGATCCTTGCGTATATTTTCGCAAGTTGAAAGGAGGTGCGTATATTTATTTGTTGCTCTATGTCGATGACATGTTGGTTGCCTCTATTTCCAGGTCGGCTATAGATGAGTTGAAAGTTCAGCTTTCAAATGAGTTTGAGATGAAGGAATTGGGCGAGGCGAAGCGCATTTTAGGGATGGAGATCGGCAGAGACAAGAAAAATGGCAGAATTTGTTTGACACAGGTGGCTTATTTGAAGAAAGTTCTACAGCGATTCCATGTTAGCATGGATACGAAGCCAGTTAGTGTACCATTGGGAGCCCATTTGAAGCTTTCAGCTGGTCTCTCACCGAAGTCAGTTGAAGATCGTGAGTTGATGTCGAAGACTCCATATGCGAGCGCGGTTGGGAGCTTGATGTACGCGATGGTATGTACGAGGCCAGATTTGTCACAGGCGGTAAGTATTGTTGAATATCATTTCTCCATGATAATGTTTTGATGATAACAATTTATATTTTGTGTGCACTAACTTTCATATGCAGATTTCAATATCAGAATATGTACAAGTGCAAGTGAATATCAAGGCATTTTGAAGTGAAGAAAATGAAGAACAAAAGATAATGTATTTGAATTTTTCTTTGCTTAGAATATTTGTACAAGCCTTGATCACACACACGCACACACACACATTTTTAGAATACACTAACACAGGCTTAGTGTGTTGGTTAACTATAGAAATCCCCTATGTTAACCATTAGAATAATAGTTAAAACTTAATTATAAAAACTCATTATTTCTGAATTTTTGATCTTAATAGTCGACTAATTAGGATAGTAGTCGATTACTCATGTATATAACTCAAATACAAGTTTCTGTCTTTTTACAGTATAGTCGACTAATAGAGATTATAGTCGACTACTGAGATGTTTGACAGAAACATAAGTTTCTGTCTTTTTACAGTGTAGTCGACTAATGACTACAGTAGTCGACTACTGAAGAAAAATATAAATTTTCAAGTTTCTGTCTGAACTCAGTGTAGTCGACTAATTATCATTATAGTCGACTACTGAGAACATTTTCCGAAAACACAGAGTCTGTCTGAACTCAGTGTAGTCGACTAATGACTACAGTAGTCGACTACAAGAGACAGTTTTTCAGTTTTCAGAATTTGAATATCTGACAGTTTTTGGCCGTTTTTAAACGTTTTCAAACTTTAAAAACTTGTCTTTTCAAGGGGTATATATAGGTTATTTGTTCAGAAAAATTGGAAAAATGGGGTGAGATTGTTTGGACTCTCGTTCTGGTTCCCGACTTGTTGTGGATTGAGTTCGTACTGGGCACAAAAGTTGGGACATTTGGATGCTTTGGTGTCGGCTCAGTTTTGAAAGAAACTTCACCGAGGTGGAGAATTGTGAACGCGTTCTTTCCACGCGTCTTGTGGGGTCTACCACGTAAATGAGACGCGGATTCGTTTCCGCGGAACCGAGGTGAAGCCGGCCCACGAACCGCACTGCTGCATATATATAAACATTTGTTTATTAGGTTTTTTGGAGCGGAGGAGGCAGTACGGCTACAGGTTTTTTTCTCTCCTTTGGGTTCTGAGCATCTTTTGTAGAGAGAGTTTGTGTGAGAGGTCTGAGAGTTTTGTGTGAGGGTTTTATTTGTTGGATTCTTGTGTAAACCCTATTTGTATTCTCTCCCTCTATTAGTAGATCTCCCCCCTCCTTGCCCCGTGGACGTAGGCAATTTGCCGAACCACGTTAAAATTGGTTGTACTGCTTTTGTGTGATTTGTAATAGCTTTTAGGGTCCCTCGACGCGCAGTCCTAGAGCTGACGAGAGGAAGAGCTAATATCCTACTTTGATAGGATATAGGCTTCAGATTCTTGTTCCCTTTGAGAAACAAGAATTCTTATTGCGATCTGACTCTCTTGTTGTGCTGCCGAAGTGCTGCCGAAATTTCCGCTGCGCGCAACAGGATCTACATACAGTCCAGGGGGGGCCACGGCCCCCCCCAAAATTTGGGGGGAAAAATTAGGGTGCTCTATTCCTCAAGCCCCCTCAAAATTTTTGGGGGAAAAATTAGGGTGCTCTATTCCTAATTTGGGGGAAAAAATTAGTTTGTGAATATTAATTATTTGAGGGTTTTTATGTATATATTAATAGTAAATATATTATCATGAGTAGCAACAAGATTAATAAAGGAGGTTTCATTGAAATTGGAAATTTATGGAGAGCTATTTAGCGAATGGGCAGAATGAGCTCGTGGTGGTCATCAAGACATCACCATTGGGCATCATTATCGATTAGGCTTTCTTTATGTCGCGATCGATTCACAAATGCAAGAAATTAATGTGCGTTTTAGTGAAGATGCGACAGAATTGCTCATGCTTAGTTCTGCCTTAAATCCTCAAAATGCATCTGAGGCTTTGAGAATACAAGATATATGCAAATTGGTTGGCAAGTTTTATGCACAAGATTTTACAAGTGAAGAAAAAGAGAGTTTGAAGATGCAACTGAAACATTATGAGCATAATGTAATCAAAGGGTCAGACTTCAAAACTCTTTCAACCATTTCTGAGTTGGGTTAATGGTTGGTAAAGACTAATAAATCTGCTACATACGACCTCATTTCTAGAGTGATCGTACTTGTGCTTAGTTGGTAAAGACTAATAAATCTGCTACATACGACCTCATTTCTAGAGTGATCGTACTTGTGCTTACTCTTCCAGTTTCTACCGCTACTGCAGAACGATCATTCTCAGCTATGAATATCGTCAAGACTAGACTTCGAAGCAAAATGGAGGATGCTTTCCTCTCCGACGCATTAATGGTGTTTATTGAAAGAGAAATTGCTAAAAGTCTGAGCATTGATGCTATCATTGAAGGCTTTGAAAATTTTAAGGAACGTCGAATTGCTTTTAGTTAGAGAAATTTTAGTTATAAAAAAATAGATGATGCTTATTTGACTATTTTCTATATAATATTTATCTTCCTCTTTTGAAATATTTTGGAGATATTGATGTTGGCTATTCTACTCGTTTTATGTGGGTTGTGGTATATCTCTTGTGAATAAAATTACATTAAGAAAATTTTTTATCTATCTTTTGTACGCGGCCCCCCCAGAACTAAAATCCTGGATCCGCCCCTGACGAGGGTCGATAGCTTTCAAAGCGTATTCCGGCGGATGTCCCTTTCAAGGGAAACAATGTTACCTGTGCGTCGTGGCATTCTCAGAAGACACCGCTGCTTGTACTTGCTGATAAGGGATCAGTTCCATTTCAGTTCTCTCATAATAGTCAATTGACATTTCTAAGTTAGCCCACACGTGCTACCAGGCGACTACAAAAGCTTTCCCAATCCAGGGGGGAACTCGATCACTATTTCACCAATAGTCCACGCATGAACAGCGTCCGCCTTTGAAATGATGAAACCTATATCGGTCTCTTAAAAATATCTCGCGGTTGTAAATTTTGGATACAAGTTTGGCAACAGAGTGACAGTCTTCACAGATCCGCATATTCTTCGCAATTCGAATCGGCACACGATCACTCGTACTGATAAGCCCGAAAGCAATAGCCAACTTTTCACTATGCAGGTATAGTGCCTGTTCCTTGACGTGCTCATCCTCGATATTCTGCAAAAGTTGTGTCTTGTTCGGCACATAACCAAATGTTTTTAATCTTTTCATAATCTCCTCCAACTTCAGGTATATCTGTCTGGATTGAGGGTGAGAGACGTCTCCCACTAGAAACTCATACAGGACACCGTGTACTTGGATTGAGCTGCAGCCGGGTTCTTTCTTCAGCCCTCTATCCTTCATCAGCTTTCTTAACCTTGCAACAGAGTCCCATTTCCCTGATTTGGCGTACAGATTAGACAAAAGGATATAAGCTCCGTCGTTTGCCGGCTCCAGCTCAAGGAGGCGTTTGCATGCAAGCTCACCCAGTTGTACATCTTTATGAACCACACAAGATCCAAGCAATGCTCCCCATGCCGAAGCAGGGGATGGCATCGGCATGTTCTCTATCAGGTCCCTGGCTTCATCTAAAAGGCCGGCCCTGCCAAGGATGTCAACCATGCACCCATAGTGCTCAACATCAGGCGCAATCCCGTACACAGCAAGCATCTTGCTAAAGTAGGATCTGCCTTCTTCAACCAACCCCGCATGACTACATGCGCACAGGATGTTAGTAAATGTTACTTTGTTGGGTTTCACCCCTGCCTGTTGCATTTGCAGGAAGAGACCCAGAGCATCTCTTCCTCTTCCGTACATTGCAAACCCTCCAATCATGGCACTCCATACAAACACATCTCTCTCGTCAACGGATTCAAACACTTGAACTGCCTTCTCAAGCTCTCCACACTTGGAATACATGTCGATAAGGGAGGTCGTCAGATGAAAATTCAGATGGAAGTTGTTCTTCCTAATGAATGCATGGATCCAACAGCCAGTATCTATTGCACCCAACTGTGCACATGCTGAGAGCGCAGCAACCAGAGTGACCTGATCAGGCCTCTCATCAGCATCTTTCAATTCACTGAACAGGGCCAAGGCATCCTTCGGTCTGTCATTCTGTTCGTAGCCTGAGATGAGGGCGTTCCAACAGGCAATGTCACGGCTAGGAATCTCATTAAAAAGCCTCCTGGAAACATCAAATTCTCCCGACTTTGCATATCCAACAAGCAATGTTGTCCATGTGATGGAATCGCGATCAACCATCTGATCAAACAACAACTTGGCATCCTGCAAGCTCCCACATTTAACATACATGTCGAGAATTGCGTTGTTGAGTATCAAGCTGTCAGAAATATCATTAGCCCTGATGTAGGAATGCAGCCATCTCCCAAAGTCGAGGTCTCCCCTCATGGCGCAAGCAGAAAGGACGCTGACCATAGTGACATCGTTAGGTCTGACGTGAGCAGTATCCTTCATCTGCCGGAACAGCTCCAGCGCTTCGTCACATCGACCTCCCTGTGAGAAAGCTGTGATGATGGAGTTCCAAGAAACGACATCCTTGTGTGGGATGCTGCTGAAGACACGGAAGGAGAGGTTAAGGTCGGCGCAGGAGGCGTAGAAGTGGACGAGGGAATTAAGAACGAAGACGTCGGAGGAATGGGGAGGGGACTTGAAGACCATGGCATGGAGAGCAGCCCCGAAGCGGGGGGCAGGGAGGACGGAGGCAGCTCTGATGGCGAAGGGGAAGGTGAAATTGTCGGGAAGGTGGGTGGTGGTGAGGAGGAGGCGGGAGAAGAGGGCGAGGGAGAGCGGGGCTGGGGTAAATGGGGAGGGGAGGCGTCGGGGCGGATGAGGATGTTCCAAGCGTAGAGGTTTGGCTGAGGGATTTGATCGAACAGCGAGGGCATAGAGAAGGTCGCGGAAGGGAGAGAGGAGATGGCGGTGAGGAGCATGTGGAGGAGTTAAGGGTGGGAGGAAAGAGGTGAGAGACGGGAGCAGAGCATGAGGCGTGGATCTGCCTTGAACGTGGGAGGTGTCAAGCCTGTTGCTCTTGTAGTGGTCTTCAAGGAGCCTCAATACTGGATGGTCGCAGGGGCGACCGCGTCGGGATTTGTTTGTGTCAGAAAACAGCTGACTACTACTCCTATTCTTATTCCCACTGCTCACTTTGACTGAGATGGGGGCATGACCATGAGCATGCTGGGTGATGATCGGAGCCGTTGCCATTATGTGAGTGAGGGAGGGACAGGTTATTTTTTTTTTTTTTATGAACACAGAAGGGAGGAGTTTGATGCGAGAGCATAAATATATTAAAGATTACAATTAAATATATAACAAATAGATAGGGTAAATGGTATAAAAAGAAGCGAGCGCGCCAATGTCACGTCAGATGGTGGCGCCGACTCGGGGGTGGGTGGGGAGGATTAGCGAGCCCCCTTACTATTTCATGCCATACGATATGACCGCAACTCAATCATTTGATTCGTAGCAGCCAGCCACTGAAGGGAGGCGCGGACTTGCTACTCATCCCCAAATCCTCTCATCTAGCGTCCAAAATTAAAAGCCACACCGCAATAACACGAGCACGGCACGGGGAAAAAGTAGAATAAATATCTGCCTAAAATGGGTTTAGTCTGTCCCCATTCCCCAACCATAAAAAGATCAGGAATGGATGTCAACACGTCTCCTCGTCAGCTGGTTCGCAACGTTTGTTTGTTTCAAGCGGACTGGGGTAAGTAAGCAAGCTTCCCGCATCAATAACGTTCATTTCACGCGGAGTCCTCCGCGGTATTTGCATTTTACCCCCAACACGCCACTCTTCCAAAGCTTCCAACTTGTTGACAAAATGCCTCCCTGTCCAATCTGTATACTCCCATCTAAAGGTTGCATCCGCCAAAGAGTTTTAAATCTCACCCTTCCTCAAGATCTCAAGACAGCAGATCCAAAAATTTAATAAAGTAATTATTAAGCCATAATAACGTCATTCAATAATTAACAAAAACATCAATGAAAAGGAGAACAACACAGAATAAACAAGTGTTCTACCACTTGGAAAAACACGTCTTAACTGCCACACATGGAATAAAACGGGAGAGGCAACCTGAAAATGATAACCAAGAAGAAGAAGAAAAAAAGTCAAACCGATCGATCAGATCAACACTTGATTTGCAATGAGCGATGAAGGCTGAGAGGACAATTAACAAGCCACAGATCACATAAAGGAGAAATACTGAGTTGTTAATCTCCTAGATCAATAAAGCACTCTATCTCCAACCATAAAATATCTAAGCTGGATTTTATATATATATGAGGGGAACAAAAATGCAGCAAGTAAAATAACATACACTCTAAGATCCTATAAACAAAAATTGTTCCATAATTTGTTTTGATTTGAGGAGTTTGTTTTGTTGTCTATGTTAGTTACATGGAATGTAAGAGGATTGGGCTTGAGCTCAAAAAGATTTGGAGTTAAAGATTTTTGTCAATTGAATAAATTTGAAATAATTTGTTTGCAAGAGACAAAGTTAAGTTGTTGTACAGACAATATTTTTAAAAGTCTGGGAGGAAACATGTATGATTGGGCTTTTGTACCTTCTAATGGGGCTTCTGGTGGAATTATGGTTGGCTGGAATAACAATGTGTGGAAGAAAAATCAGGAAATTGCTGGTAAACATGTTTTGTCAGTTATGTTAAAAAATAAGAAGAATGGATTTATATGGACCATCTCTTCTGTATATGGTCCTCATTGTAATAAGGAGAGAGTTCTTTTTTGGCAAGAACTGAGAGATGTTAAAAACTCCTTTTCTGGACCTTGGGTTGTGGTTGGTGATTTTAATGTCACTATTAATTCTGCAGAAAGGAAAGGAAAAACTAATCACAGAAAAGATATGGAAGATTTTAAAGAAGTGATTAATGAGTTGGAATTAATAGATAGTCCTCTTCATGGAAGAAAGTTTACTTGGACAAATAAAAGAAGATCTCCTTCTATGGCCAGACTTGACAGAGTTTTTTTTAACTCTGAATGGGAAGATTTCTTTCCTTTTTCTAGACAACAAGGTCTCAGTAGCCAATTATCTGACCATGCTCCTATTAGTTTTGACTGTGGGGAAAATCAACAGCAAGTAAAAATTTTTAGATTTGAAAAAATTTGGTTACAGTCTGATGATTTTATGAAAAGTGTACCTATCTGGTGGAATTGTGCTCCTAAGAGTGAATCTGCTGCTAAAAACATAGTGGGTAAACTAAGATTTATGAGAAAGTGTATCAAGCAATGGGTACATTCAAAGTTTTATAGTGTTAAGCAAAAAAAGAAAGATCTGTTGGACAGTCTGCTAGAATGGGATGTTATGGAGGAGAATAGAGATTTAGAGGATGATGAAGTAATTAAAAAAAATGAGATTATCATCCAATTAAATGAGACTCTGCTTCAAGAGGAGCAAATGTGGAAACAAAGATCAAAAGCTCATTGGCTTAAAGAAGGGGATAACAATACTGCATATTTTCATAAAATTGCCAATGGTAGGAAGAGGAATAATTTGATTTCTTCCATCATGCATAATGATGTTGAAGTAAGTTCTGAGTTTGGTATAGCTCAGATTTTTTCAGAACATTACAAACAGATATTTGGTCAAAAGGTGCCTCATAGATGTCAGCTAGATTGGAATGGTTTATTCCCTTTTGTTGATTGGAGTCCTAGGGATATTGAAATTCCTTTTTCTGAGGAAGAAATTCATAAAGCCATTTTTGATATGAATGGTGATAAGTCCCCTGGTCCTGATGGTTTTCCTGCTTTGTTTTTTCAAGTCTTTTGGGAGACTGTGAAAAGGGATATTATGAGGCTTTTTGAGGAATTTTATGAAGGTATTTTGGAGATTAACAGAATTAATTATGCTCATATTGTTCTTATTCCAAAGAAAAATGAGGCTAATACTGTTAATGATTTTAGACCTATCAGTCTCCTTAATGTGATTTACAAAATTATTACAAAAGTTTTGACAAATAGATTAAACCCTAAACTTGAGTGGCTTATTGATTCAGTTCAGTCTGGTTTTATTAAGAACAGACTGCTGATTGATGGGGTAGCTGCAGCTCAAGAGATCATTGATGACTGTTTCCAAAATAACAAAAAAGGAGGAATTCTTTTAAAATTAGACTTTTCAAAAGCCTATGATATGTTAGACTGGGATTTTATGTTGGAGGTTTTAAAGGCTAAAAATTTTGGTGAGAAATGTATTAATTGGATGAATATGTGTTTAAAAGGAGGCATGTCTGCTATTAATATCAATGGTAAACCTGGAAGTTGGATTATGTCTAAAAGAGGTGTTCGTCAAGGAGATCCTTTGTCACCACTTCTTTTTGTGTTGGCAGCTGATGCTTTTACCAGAATGTTATCTTTAGCAGTTAACTCTTATCTTATTGAAGGCTTAGGCCCTGTTAATATGGATCATAAAATTGTTTGTTTACAGTATGCTGATGATACATTGATTTTTTGTAAAAATAAAAGAGAACAGTTAATAGTGTTGAAACTGATTTTGTATTGCTTTGAGTTGGCATCAGGGTTAAAGATTAATTTCAATAAGAGTGTTCTTATCACTCTTGAGAATAATGAACCTTTACAAAAGAATTTGGCTATTATGTTGAATTGTAGAGGTGGAAATTTTCCTATTACTTATCTTGGAGTGCCTTTAAGGCCTGGTAAATTGAAGAAAAATGACTGGCTCCCTTTGATTGATAAAATTGAAAGGAGATTATCTTTGTGGAAAGGCAGATCTTTATCAAGAGGAGGTAGACTAGTTTTAATCAACTCAGTTCTATCTTCTATGCCAATTTTCTGGCTTTCTTTTTTTCTTTTTCCTTCATGGATTATTGATAAAATTGATAAAATAAGGAGAAGATTCTTATGGACTGGATCTTTAGACAACAAAAAATGCACTAATTTGGTGAAATGGGAGGAGTTATGTAGACCTAGACACTGTGGTGGCTTAGGCATAATAAATTTGAGAATCATGAATAAAGCTCTTTTAGGTAAATGGCTTTGGAAATGGTTTGATGGAAAGCCTGGCATTTGGAAACAGATTAGTTTTTACAAATATTTTGAAAAGAAAAGCTGGACAGATTATATTCATTCTGGGAGAAAACTTCTATCATGCTTTTGGAGAAATTTTAGTGTTAATTTTGAAAGTTTTCTATGCAATTCTCAGGTGGAAGTTGGAAATGGAAACCATACTTTGTTTTGGCTGGACAAATGGTTAGGCTCATTTACTCTGTCTTCTTTATTTCCATCCTTATTTGCGATTACTTTGTATCCTTTTGCTGCTATTAATAGCATGTTAAAAAAAGAGGATAATTTGTGGAGATGGAACATTCAGTTTAAGAAAGAAGTTGTTGGGGTTCTGGTTCCCCAATATTGCTCTATGATGAGATTAATAAATTCCATTTGTTTAGAGCAAAAGGAGGATACAAGGAAATGGCTTTGGGAGACAAAAGGGAATTTCACAGTGAGGTCTTTCTATCAAGTTTTAATTGATGGGGGTGTAAGATATGATTGTGCAAATTTATGGCAGCTTCCTATCCCTTTAAAAGTGAAAGTTCTAGTTTGGTTGGCACTTAGACAAAGCTTAAATACAAAGGATGTGCTGAAAAAGAAAGGAGTCATCTTGGATAAAACTTGTTGTTTATGTTCTAAATTGGAGGAGAATCATACGCATCTTTTCATCAAATGTGAGTTTGTTTACTCAATATGGAGATCGATTCAATTCAAATTGGAGACTGAGAATACTTTTAGTTTAGACTCTTTGAAAGATATTTGGCTTAATTGGAAGACTGGAGATATTGCGAATAGTAAACTGAAAAGGGATGTGATCATTTGCTCTTTGGTCTGGTGCATTTGGCAAGAACGTAACGATAGAATTTTTTCAGATAAAAAGAAGAAGTCCCTTGAGCTCTTGAACAAAATTATGACCTTCGCAACTTTTTGGCTAGGTGCTGAAAGAGTCTCTGCTCGAGCTGCTAGACTGAAGGAGAGGCGGAAAAAGAGGAATGCTGTTAGCCTCCAAGCTGCTGGAGTGGCCAGAAATGAAGATAGAAATGTGGAGAGTTTGGTGATTCAGCTAGAGTGATGAGATACAAAAGGTGCAGCTGTGATGTTTTTTGTTTTCTAAAACTAAAAACTCAGTTACATTGTGAACTGCTCTTCTTTTGGTTTTTTGTTAGATCTTTTTTGATCTTCCCTCTTTTGAGTATGTACAGAGGGGTGGTGTTTTTCTTCTTTGTATGTAGTTGCTGATATGGACTGTAATACTCACTCTTGGTTGGGGGTGAGTATTTTATGTAACAACCATTTTTGTTAATTTAGCTGGCTGGATTACCTTTGTGGTAATCCATCCTTTTTCTCAAAAAAAAAAAAAATTGTTCCATAATAAAAAGACATGTACCGGCATAATATGTTCAATTTGAAGGAGTTTGACTAAAAACAAAAATGGATTACCTACCGGCAAACTAAAAATAGTTTACTATGAAAATATATCACCACATCTGATGTGAAAAAGAAAAGCAGTGGAACTATGGGAAGGAGTAAATTAAATCCAAGTGTAAGATAGGATAGATCACCAGGAACGGGAAATGAAAATAAATCCAGAGTCTGGAAGAAGAGTGATTCGAAAACAACTAAACTACTGACATAGGTGAACGAGACTAGGATGAGTTATTACTAACATGCCAGGAGAGTTTCATAAGCTCGAATACTATTTCTATCTCTAACGGGTCTGAAATCATGGAAACCTTCAGGTGGTCCTTGGGCAGCTGCAAAGCCCACAACTCAATCAGCTATCTAGAAAAAAAAGTACGGAAATACTGTCCTTAGTTGCCACCATTTATAATTCTGTTTGTTTCGTCATTGGCAGAATACCCATCGCGTTCTCTCAGTAACTGGGAGTTGCAAGCAGAAAAACTCTAGTACTAGCGGATTTTAACTCGATATGTGTTTAGTGGAGAGACACACACCAGTAAACCTCTAAACCTTGCTTTTGCTTTCAATCGACTAGGAGGCTTCGGTGTAAACAAGTTCTTGAGCTCTCCTATATATTGCAGAGTTTAGCAGTGGGCCTGGGCTACAATCATTCTAGAGGCAAGCCGCCCAAAATCCATCAGCAATCTCTCAATAGATAATTCCAAAAGGCATCGATCACCCTGTCAACTAAGGCGCCTTGTTATAGAGAGTAACTATCTAATAGTAGGTAATGTAGCATGGTTAAGCTGGTTTCATGATTCATCTTGAAGAAATGAATTGCACAGTAACAGTAGGTCTCACTTTCCCATGGTTCTTCAAATAAGTATCGACCAACCCCCATGCAGGCGCACTTCTGAAAGAGATAGATAATGTGAGTCACGTTCATTCTACTCATGTTCTTTCCAAAAAAGCATACCTAAAATGGAAACTAGGACTTTTGCAACATTTACACCCAGCTTGTTAACAGCTTCAAACCATGGACAGCCACAACCATAGAGGGGGGAAAAAGAAAGAAAAGAGAAAGTTCTTTCGGTAAATACTTAAAAGACTCCAATATTCAACTGTTTACCTCTTCCATCGTATTCAGTCAGCATTGAGATATCCTATCATCATTCTCCTTTACTCTAGAAACCTTAGTTTTATGTAAGGCTTTAAGGAAGAACCCATGTCGGCATAAGATTCCATGTCTTGTGAGTTGTGATAGTTTGTATGGAAGAACTCTAATATAGAGAACATGATACGATAACAAGATATATCATAGGGATCGGAGGAACTTTCCATGTTAGAGAAATAGGACTTTTTGGTTAATCAAAAAGTCATGGTGCTAGGAACCGAAGGGATACTCCCATCTCCACATTCCCTTCTTTCGTTAATCCGCGTATACTAGTTGTGGTCTAGAGAATAGTTGTCATATCTAACACACAAAAAAAAGGGCTTCCATCTGCACGTTCATCCTAATAAGTGACTTAAGCTCCCAATCCTTTTGTCTCTAAGCATTGAATATAACTTCATAGGTAACTTAATGAAATGTATCTAGCCATGGACTAACCATGTAAAATTAAAAGCACAAACAGCTCAAGTGTGGAAGAACGATCGGCTAGAAAAGCACGTAGCGAAAAAAAAACAGATGACAGAATGACAAAATACAAGTGAAACATAATGCACAAAACCTTTGGGAAGGGAAAAAAAACCTAATTGGGCGCGTCAAATACAGGCTACTGTGGTAACAGCTCCAGCAATGTTCGAAAATGAAACAGAGCAAGTACATCTGTAGGCATACATCCCATGTTCAGCATCCGAACCAAACACAAAGTAGAGCTGCCTAGCAGAAGTATAGAGTAACTAATAATAATAATACCAGGAGCAGCAATACGGTCAGAACTGCAGCAGAGCATAAACAGAAGAGAGAAAGGGGAACAATTTCTAAAAGAGGGCAGATGAAAGCAAACCAACAGTTTGTACACAGATATTTGATTACACATAGATATGCACACCACAATTTATTTGGGGAGAACCGAGAGAAGGAGAGGACCATAGGTAGTAATATACATATAATTAAGATGATGATGATGATGATGATGATGATGATGATAGAAGAACAGCAGATCACGTACAGATCAATGGATTGGATGGATCTAGCCGCTGCTTTGCGGTTGCTGCTGCTGTTGGTGATCGGGATCGGACTGGGACTGGGATGGGGATGGGGCGTTGCGATTGCTGTCGTAGTCAACTACCTCGGAATCGGTGACGGATCTGGAGTGCTGGACGATGGATCGGCCGATGGAGTTGATCCACTCCTCCTTCTCCTTCTCGGAGTCGGCGATGAAGTACATGGTGTCGGAGCTGGTGGAGAGCTCGAAGGCGAACTGACGGTTGAGGACGTCCTCGGCGCCCTTGACGGTGAGGCAGCTGGCGACGGGGATGACGCCGCGGGGGACGGAGGCCCGGTTGACGGTGGGCTCCTTGAACCAGAAGAGCTTCCCCTGCTTCAGGACGAACCACCGACGCCTCCACGTCTTGATGTACTCCCCTTGTTTGATTCAGGCAAATCCGCTCCGCTCCGGGTTCGACCAGAATTCAACGCCTGGGCTTTGATCCTCCGATGAAGGCCCGATCCATCACCGCCTCTCACAGGCTGGCCATCGCTCTGCTCCTGCTCCGCTCCCTGCTGCTGCTGCCGCCGCCCGCCGCCGCACGCTGTCGCCTCAGCCCTACTATCCTCGCATCCCCTCTTTTTCTTTCCTTTCCTTCTTCCCTTTTTTTTTTAATCCTTCTTCTTTAATTTATTATATATTATAATAAAAACAAATCGATCTACATTCGTGTTTATCTCGGGCGAATATTTAAAGGCTAATTTCACAAAATCCCCCCGCTCTTTTAGGGAGTTGCACACAACTCCCGTGAACTAAAAAAGATCCAAAGTTCAATGGAGGGAGTATACTGCCTACTAATGACAAGTTTAAGAATTATTTGTAAATTAAGTGTATTGATAAAGATGAGGTTAAATATCATGAGAGTTTCACGAGACCCCCCAAAATTCAAGAGGTTACATGAGAGAAACAAAGATCATGAGGGTACTACAGAACACTCCCCCAACATTTTAAGGATTAATTTTACAAAATCCCCAAACATTTTCGCGAGTTCCAAACAAGACCCCTGATACTTTACCTTTCCCACCAAAGTAGACGTAGCCAGGGGTCAAGCGTGAGCTTGGGCGAGCCCAACGTCTCCGCGCTGAGCTTAGCCCTTTGATTTTGGGCTTGCGAGCGTCCAAACCCCGGCCCGTTGAGCTTCGGGACGGGCCGGGCCCAAGCTCGCCTAAGTCACCTGCTACGAGCGTCTCTTTAATAGGGCACACGCAAGTGGGGGGCCGATTTTGGGCTTTTATTTTTTTAATGAATGAGGATGAATGGTATTTGGATCCGGATCCTATAACTTCGATCCGCTGCCAATGTACGGACTAAAAATAGTTGTGAACACCATTTGCTTGGCCAGAAATTTGGTACAAAATGAAGATGCACGTTAACAGATGGGGGGGTGGGCAAAATTCCTCTACTGTCACAGAGTAGCATGATTGAAAACATTAATTGAAATCCTAATCTTTCCAATCAACTAAGAATGTAATCCAGTAAACATTAGAAAATATCGATCAGCGAGGCTATATTTGGATGATAAAACGTTGATTGATATATAATAAGATACATTACTGTGCCGTCAAACTAGACTTGAATCCTTTCTGTAATTAAGAAAGTCAAAAAAGATATATAGCCAACTAATGAATCGAACTTAGCTAGCTAGGTAACAACCAAAACGCACGCGCAAAGATCAACACAAACAGGACACAACGGAAGCAGACTTTAACACAGAGGGGCTGACGATTGATGACGCGTCCTCGATGTTTTGATGTAACCACAGGTGATGAAGAGGCTTGGTGTGAGTTAAAAAGAAGAAGAAGATGCTAGCTAGCTAGGTAGAATCGCCCGTCCGTCCGACTGACTGACTGACCGACCGAACTGTTATTTTTTGGTCTTCCGTTGGTTCAGTGATGGGTTGCAGGAGCCCCGGGCAGCGGGGGTTTAGCACACTGATAGCACTTGGCAAAGAGACCAAAGGTGTCGATTTGCTCAACAAAGTTGGTGATGCTGGCCCATCCTCCGAATCCAAATCCCACCACCATTATCCACCCTACTATGAATATGTTCACTGCGTACATCCCACTCCAGCTTGGCAGGAAGAAGGGTGGTTTCTCCGCTGCATTCTGCACTCGAATTGGTAGTAAACACGATCGTCAAATCAAATGCGACTGGTATTAATTAAAACCCAAAAAAAAATACTACTTCAGCTTGAACAGTGAATATATATAAGTCCAAAAGAGTAAAAGCTGCAGCAATAGAAAATGTTTAAGATTCAAAGATCAGCTATAGCATGAACACTGTTTTTTGGAAAAATTTCAACGGGTCAATAGGGCTGAGGTTGAGAACAACACGGCAGCATAAACAACGAGAGTAACATTCTGAATCATCGCGTAGCAGGAATAGTATTAACTGCGGCATAGGCAGATAATTTTAAGGTTTTGCTTTTTTAAGTTGGAAGAAGCGGTGGGTGCAAGCAGGCACGGATGTGTACGCATCTAGGCATATAATTTGTGACTGTTTGATGATGATGGAACGCAGAAGGGCCTGCCAAGCTTTTTTGTTTGATTAGACTGCTATACGTTTTCTTTCTATGGAGGTGAAAGCGACATTCGAACGACGCATTAAGTGCCGTGAACCATGTCCAAAAACATCTCAATCAGACTCCAGTTGGGAACAGAGGAACGGGTGGATCTGGGTGAGCCCCAAGCTCCTACCTAGTTTCTAGCGGGCAGTCCCATTCAACGTCTATGCGCGTCTCCATTGTTACTCAGTGTTATTAGGCGCCCCAACAATCATATCGTACTCTTCTCGTATGTGTACGTGCACCCGATCGGTAATTTGTACTGTTTGACAGCCCAGCATTTTAGAATAGGCCAAGACAAGTTTATTTATTAATTTCGCTGACCGCACGCTCCACATTCTACATGCGCCCAAATTAGAGGAGAGGTGAACTCTACCTCAAGATGTTACCCTTTTATCTAGAAAAAAAAAACTAATATCACAGAACAAATTAACACCAACAGATGATATATATCCCTCGTGCATGCAGGGATTTGGGACATGCTAACGTAATTGTTGTCGATGAACTGGCTTGGAAGCCACTTCCAAAAATGAAGTTGAAAACACACACACACACACACACACTCCCTAGAATGTTTTCGTCTGGAGGGAAAATGAAGTTAACAAAGCAGTCACATGATTAAGTAAAGAGGAAAGACAGGGGCGAGGATAGTTAAGTAGATGATGATACCTGACGCGCAGAGGCAGTTCGGTAAGTGAGCATATGAGCCATGGCGGGTATGATGTAGACGGTGAAGCTGACAAGCAAAGCACCAACCGCAGAGTTTATAGGACCAAAGAATGGGAATATTATAGCCAAGAACCAGATAGGGATTACGACAGGGAGGCGAGCAAGAGCACGCAGGCATATGCTCTTGGTATCGTGCATACCTATCACCTTCTCCCACACAAAGTATAGAGGCGTGCAGGCGAACCCAAAGGTTATGAATTGATGAATCAGCATCAATATAACCGCAGCATCTCGGAACCTATCTTTTGGGAGCAAGGAGAAGGCGTTGGAGTGAGTTAGGAGTTGGTCACCAAAGGCCCAGTACATGGCCGACGCTGATGGCAGGGTCAGTGTGAACACGTACAGAGTTGCCAACAGGTAGATGTACTTAAATTTCTGTGGCTTCCACATAGCATGCATGATCTCCCTAGATTGTCAACCAACTAATTATCAGTCATTTAAGTAAACAAAGATCTAATTACTGAGCTCACATGAACAGGAACATGAAGATGCCAATATTATTATTATTATCATATCATTATTAGAGACCAAAACGCCTTTGCACCTTACTTTACTCTTGGTTGTTATGACAACAAATTACTTCACATTATTTCAACTTGACAATTTATATGAAAACAAATAGCTTGACACATTCAACTGTTGTTAAGATCAATAAAAAACAACAGTCGCATATCGCATAGGAGGTTTATATGCATAATGTATTACTGACAACTTCCACTTCAGCTCAGTAAATGCACATAATTATGAAGAGATCAGACAGAAAGGATAATTTATGTACCGCTAATTATCAAAAGTGACCTTCTAGTTGACATTTACATGAGACTTCCTATTTCAGATGAAAGTGCTATCAATGGTTTCAGATGAAAGTGCTATCAATGGTTTCAGATGAAAGTGCTATCAATGGACTCCTGATAGGAAAGAGTATGGTCAACAAGCTACATCACTTTTAGAAATGGTAAAAATTTTAATGCTTCATAGATTACAACTAGCTGATAATCACCTAAATAAGAGTAGGAATGGAATTTTCTCTGATGGAAATTAATGATTACTTCCAATAAATGAAGAATTGATACTAAAGCTTACAAAGGGAAAAAAAAGTTAGGCGAATGACCACAATAGAGAAAGTGGGTCGCAAATTATCACAAATCTAATCACATGATATAATGGACTCGTCCCCATCTAACCATATGCAAAGACACTTTTACGATTTAGAAAGGAAACAAAGTAAACACCACTTCAGGACAATCTTCTACCATCATTACTTGATCCAAACCTTGTCCACTTAGGAAAGATTCTCTTAGATTGGTTATTGATATGCCAAATCCAAAGATCTCTTTGCTTCCATAGGAAAGATCAGTCAGACTCAGAAAAAGCCATGCACATTCCCTCTGCAGTACTCTTCTAATTCTATTTAGTGGTTACCGATTGCATCGTAGGGAGTAAACTAGTGAGCCGTCATCTCACTCAAAATATGTCTTAGCTACAAATTTTGAGTAGGATGATAGCTGACTGGTCTATTTTCTACATTGTAATAGGTTCCCACTAACCACTAATAGACTTGGAAGAAACTTGAAGGAGAGTGTCCTGATTTGAGCAGGACCACTAAAGTTAAAATTGACTTTTCCTATGACAGACAGCAATGAGATCTTTAGCTTTGGCTTATCATCAATATGAAATTAAGGGAATCTATTCAAGTGGAAAAGGCTCGAAACAGGTAATGATAAAAAAAAATGGTTTGGAGGCGTTGAAAGGGGGTGACTAATAACTACAGGCTAGGAAAAGCTAAATGGATTGTTTAATCATTCATTAAGACCTCGTTTGGCAAAGGGTTAAGGAAGAAGGGTTAAATAGAAAGATTAATGTACTTAGCCCATTCGATAATCTGAAGGACTAAATTATTAATCCGTTAAAAATAAATTTTATTTTAGCCCTTATGATCAGTTTTAGTATTTGGGAATAACAATGATTTTTACTATTTTTTTTAATAATTAGAATGGTCAACTCTTAATCCTTCTAAATAGGAGTATTAGTAAACCCCTCATTTTGAGGGTTTAACTCATTTTAATCCCTCTAGAGGGGTTAGCTTAACCCTTCTATATTTTTTATGTTTGGCAAATGCTGGATAGCATTCATTTATGTCAATTGTACTTTACCCTGCTCCTCCTCCCTTTCACTTTTCTAAGAAAAGTAGAGAAGTGAAAAAGAAGGAATGATAAAAGGTGAACTTTTGGAAGGAGATATCATCACCACCACTACTACCCGTAGATAACAGCCTGCTTGGTACTGCTAAGATTTGGCGGCTTTTTTTAAAATTTTGCAGACAAATAAAGGAGAGAGGGTCGAACAGAGAGGAGCGAGAAGAGTAATTTGTGAAATTGATTGGAAACATACACTGGTAGATAAAAATTAATTAAAGAGAGGAATTGATGCTAGCAGAGCGTGTTGAGCACTTACACAGTGACGGCGTGACCACCAAAAGTATAGAGAATATTGGTGGCACCAGTGAAGTAGAGAACCATCTTTTTTGGGCCCGAGTGAGTCACGCCTTCAACCTGCAGTGCGTGCAACATTACTCATGAGTTTCCTGGAAAAACCATCACTACTGTGGATCCAGGTCAAATAACGGAGAAGGGGTTGTTTTAATTATAGGAACAAATAATTAAACAAAGTAATTTAACATGTTTAATCGTAATTCATAACGAAGAGGCACAATATGATTTATAGAGGAGCTAGTAACCTGGCCATTGACGAAAGCGGCAATGGTGAGATACCAGGCAGTGTAGGTGGTCATACCAAGACCCAGAAAGGACCAAATCCTGTAATTGTGGAAGGAGGGAATGAAGACCGTGGTTGCACAGCACGCTCCAAATATGTATGTCCAAGTTCTCTTGTCCAGCCGATCGTTCACGTAGTATATGTTGCTGCCCTCGAAAAATCGCAATTACCCAACTTTTATTTATTAGCGTGCGCATGCAGGATTTTTCATTAATTTGGAAAATTACAAGCGGAAGAATGAGGGAACGAACGGAAGTCGAAGGAAGGTATAATAATACCTAGCGCAACCAATCAACTGGATGACGGATCCGAAGAGGAGGAAAGTGCAGTTGAAGGCGAGGCCGATGGCTTTCCAGTAAGGACCCAGCAGCCCATCCAGCACCTCAAACCACTAGAAAATAACACAAGAAGGGGCGTATTATAATTATTGTGGATGCAGTCCCGCTGGCTGGCGTGCGCGTTGTGAAAGATAAGATCGAAACAGCTAGCAGAGGGAGATTAAAGAGGGGTTTTGTATGAGGGAATGAGATAGAGGAGGACCTGGATGACATGATTCTTGAAGCTGACATTCTCCTTCTCCTTTCTGCTTCGGTACTCGACGTAAAGAACACTGATGAGGTAGGCGGTCCAGCTGCCGAGGATACCATAGAACACTTGGAAGACAATTCCAGACACCATCCCCAGCTGAGAGAAGGAGTAGGGCAGTGTCAACAGAACTTGAGCTACCTGGTTGGAGGCACAACTGAACCACGCATCGTAGACGGAACCACCGTGCCAGAGGAAGCTCTTCATGCTGAATCCTCCCCCTCCTTCCACATCTTCTCCTCCTCCTCCGTCGACGACATCCTTTCTCGCCCTCATAATTCCTCCTCCTCCTTCATCACTCGCAGCCTCGCTCTCATTCAGCACAATGCCCTCCTCTCCACCTTGCTTTGATCCCATTCCCTTCAACGTAATTATCTGTAAGAAAGCAAGCGTACAGGTCCTGTTAGATCTCAAGAAACCAACCACCGTTTCTTTTCTTCTGCGGCTTACCCCCTTTTCTTATTATTATTATTATTATTATTATTATTATTATTATTATTATTATTATTATTTTGAAAAAAGTTAAAATAAAATAAAGCAGACAGAAATTAAAGAAGGATTCAAATCAAATGGAGAAGAAGAAGCTGCCAAGAAAAGAAAAGAAGGATTGAAATTCTAGACGGGCCTCACTCTCCAGTGAATAAATAGGCGGCAGATCTCTACTTCTGCTGCTGCTACTATTGCCCACCGGCAATGATCTTAATGCAACAATAATCTTTTTATTCGGAGAAGAAGAAGAAAACAAAAATATTGGTACCAGAGCATATGGGTGCGGAGAGATGCCGTAAATATGACTACGAAAGTAATTTCTGGATGCGTGCGTGCGTGCGTGCGCGCGTGTATATAGTAGAGAGAGAGAGAGAGCGGTAGAAGACACAGAGAATTATAATGAATGTCCAAATTATAGGCACAGATGCAATGCATCTGCTCCCCCCCACCCCGAGATTCTTATCTTGTACCATCTCTAATTACGAGCAAGGAAATGTATGAATTTACTTCTTTCCATAATTAAATCTTCCTTTCTCCTTTACGTATAGAAAAAGGAAATAAAAGGAAAGACAGTGGAATTATAGGAAGGATGCAGATAGGTGCCTGGTGGGGGAATGAGAAGAGAAGAGAAGAGAAGAGAAAGTAGTTACTTACCTGTCTTAATTTGATTTGTTTGTGCCGGTAATAGTAGGTAATTAACAGAGAGAGAGCGCGGGGGATCTTCCCTTGATCTCCTAAATATCAACCCCTCCCCTTCCTTTCCCCCTTTTGATGAAGCAGAAGAAGCAGCAGCAGCAGCAGCAGCAGAGGCAGTAATAACAGATGCAGAGTTGTCAACTCTCTAGCTTAAGAGCGGACAGTGAGAAGAAGCAGGTAACTTCATAGAAAGCTAGCTAGCTCTCTCTGACAGCGGGGACTCTGTACTGCCCAATTTCGATGGCAACGGAATTAAATGCTCCTTTTTTTTTCTTTTTTTTTTTTGCCTCTCCACCTCTCCAATCGTCAACAACAACTATACATGCGCCCCCTTCTTTACTCGCTCTGCTGCTCTACCTCCTCATTCATCTCTGCTCGAAATGCTGATTCCTTCTTAGAATAATAAAAGAAGAAGAATAAATAAGAGGAGAGATATTTATTGGATTGAGATACGAATAGCTATAGCAGAAGCCACTTAGACGA
>NC_033801.1:131044047-131044320 GCF_001876935.1 Asparagus officinalis | reverse complement strand
GTGAGCTTGCTAGTAGTAGCTGCTCTTATGATAAGACCTTAGATTTATTTTATTTTGCTTTTTTAATTTAACGTCTAGGGTTAGAAAAAAGGATTAATTGCACTTAAAACACCCCAGAGTGGAAAACAGCTTCGACTTTGATACCCAAAAGTTTTCTCGCCACCAAAAAATAAAAATAAAAATAAAATAAAATCCAAAGTTCAAATATACAGCGGTGTAGTTTTTAATGTACAATTCTACCTTGTCTGGAATAGAAAATAAAATGAGTTTTAA
>NC_033801.1:131040346-131044029 GCF_001876935.1 Asparagus officinalis | reverse complement strand
AGGGTATGATAAATGTTAATTTTTAAACCAAATCCGTTGCCAACTACCATATTTGACTCAATGCTCAACCCCCTTTTTTTACTGACCATTGTGAATTTGTGACTAAAAAAGTGGTTTCACCATAAAATTTTGACGATAAAGAGTGTCGCCTAACTTACTAGAGGTTGATATACTAGTTTTTGGACAGATTCAAGAGAATCAATACGGAAAAACACAAATGTAGAAGAGTTTATCCTCCGCACCAAACACATCACCACAGGAACCGGAACCTCACCTAAAGTTGACAAATGTAGAAGAGTTTAGTATCCTCTCCTTCTCCTTGTTTCAACCAATTAACCATCATAAGCTAGTGTTCCTTAAAACTCAATTAACGTTGTGAATGTTATGAAGTCGTCAATCTTGAAAAAATGGTAGGTAGAGAATGCTGTAAGCACCTTTAGGTTTGAACAAAACGGAGATGAGCAGGGGTACGTCATAATATATGATATAACGTCACTCTTCCATTATTTTCCCCAAAAAAAATCTCAAAAAATAAAAAAGCTTCTTTCTCTGTTTTCAAGATGGGCTCTGCTCTAATACATGTGTAGTAGTAGTAGTAGTGGGAGGGACTGGTGGGGCGTCAAAATTTCCTTGTTATCTGATGGCTTTGCCGAGCCTTGCTCCGAACAAATCCCCAAGTTTTTCCCACTCCCATGGATGGGGCCTTTCTTTTGTCTGCTGGGTGCGCATGCAACTAAGGTCCAATCACACCCCCCACCCAAAGTATTCAAAATGGATCCAAACCCGAAAGGAAACCCAACAACTCTGATAAATTCTTCTACTAGATGATGTACTCGTATATATTCCTTTTTTGACTCATTTTCATTCGGAGGCTGGGTCCCAGCTTCACTTTTACCTCTACTACGATGTGACCCACAACTAGGCTGCTTTGATCAGTGAAGACGCAATGATTATTAACACATAAAATAAGGTCATTAGTGATGCGTCATGGATGGAGTCGAATATTAACATTATTACTATGATTATTATTCCTATTAGGTTTGGAATGTATACATGTTGCTATGGTATAAGATTATAGATCCTAACCCGAAAACAAATCTAGCTAGTTAGGGTTTAAAGCAATTAAAATTGGGGGGGGGGGGGAATTTTAGTGAGCATGCGAAGCTAGGTTAATCTCATAATAAAATCGTGAATCTACCCTTCCGTTCCTTTATGATCTGATGGTTGCAGCCGGGCCTTACAAGAAACAATAATAGCAATGAATTGTATCCGCATAGAAATATTCTATGCAAACATGACCCTTCAATTTGTAAAAAAGAAAAAAAAGCCTAGAAATTGTGGGTCATAGTTCAAGAAAAAAAGAGGGAGGGGAAAAAAAAACTCAGTTTTCGGTTCTCTAATAACAGTTTCGGTGGGAGTAAAACAAGCATATATTTAGTGTTACAAAATCCGTGTGGGTTTGAGCCACAGCATGCATTAAGCTCGATCAAGTCACCAGACACTCGCAGCAACTCGGGATCCTAGGCATCAAAGAAAGCGCCGAGTTCCACTTCTATTCAATTCATGGTTCTCCCCGGCCCGGCCCGGCCCGGCCCCTTCCCCAATTCTGATCACCGCAATTCCCTTCCCCTTTTCCTAATCACCCCTTGCAGTGATTAATTAATTAATTAATTAATAACGTATTAATATATCATATGCTAGTAACCGAATCCATCCACATTTTTGACCCGGCATAAGCGCGTCATTCATTACCATAGTTAAATTAATTTAACGCTTCTAAATGATTGTTTCACCTCGTTTATTGTGCAATGCGCGGTCCACTTGCTTTAATCGCCCTACTCAGCAACAATACAGATTTTGCAATTTGCTACAAAACGCTCTCTAGCTAGTCACGAAGTTCTTATTCAGCTAGGACAAAAAAGATAGATCCATTCCAGGACAAATACTCAAAAGACCGTAACGGACTACGTAAAATACAGTACGGTTGCATTATCAGATGTTTACATGCCAATGCAGAGAAACAAAGCGGTACCTAAGTTCACATACCAAGGGGAAGATATTTATATTACTCATCTGTCACGAAACATTTTTACCCATGCACCCTGGCTGGTAGTTTCACCGCACGGATTTTTTTTTCCCCCTTTTAACTTGCGAAGAAAACCAATCCCTTATCTTGACATTTTAAGGGCCAGTTTGGTTTTTTTTTCAATTTAGGATGCTTATTGTTTTTTTTAAGGACGCTTTCGCTTATTATTTAAAGAAGCAATCAATAATGGTGTTTGATGGAATTTTTTTTTAACATGCTTATCAAAACTACTTCTCCTTCTAAGTGGTACTTTTAGAAACACCATAAGGATGCTTTAAGAACAAATTCTGCTTTTTTTTTGTTTGTATATCATCTTCATCTATTATCGTTTAACAATGACCATTAACTACAGTTCTTCCAAACATCTTAACTACTTTTTAAGAAGTTATGATATCTGATTACCAAACCGCTATTTTCAGCAGCTTATATAAGTTGCTTTTATAAGCTGGTTTTATAAGTAACTTATTTATAAGATCCAACAATATCAAACTAGCCCAAAATGCATTTATCATCTAAGAAAATTTGGTAGATCTCATACTTAAGATGGAATCTTATCTTAAAAGAAGTGATGTAGGACGCTTAATCTGAGTTTGAGTCTATTTAGATTACGAAATATAGATTAGCAAATAAATTCAATTTTAGAGTCAGATTAGATTAGGAAACAAACTCAATTTTGGTTCATGATTTGTTTCCTCTATCATAAGGAGTCTTTTTTAAAATAGAATTTGATACTTTCTATTTCTTTGTAATTCTAGTCTTACTATGAGTCTTATTTGTTTTTTCTATTTAAGAAGAGTTATGTAACCCCAAAGGTGAAGAATAACTTTTCATCAATAAAATTTCTATTTTCAATATTTTCTTCGTGGGTTCGAAGTTCTTCGTGGATTCGAAGATCGTTCTTTGTGGATTCAGAGAATACCCTTGGTGGATTCTGAGGTTATCACTTTCGCGCTGCGTCAATTGGTACCAAAGACTTCTTCCTCCGATCCGATGGCAGGTAATGAAGCCCCTATTTCTCAAACTGAGTTCGACGTGCTAAAGATCGATGTTAATCAGATGAAGACTGTCATGGAGCGACTTACGACGGCAGTTAAGCGTTTGAACATGGTGGGTGTTCAAAATCATGTTGATGGTCGCCAACGACATGATTTGACATCACAAGATAAAATCTACAGTGATGATCATAGAGGCTACCGAAGAAAGGAGAACTATGATGCTGGAGGATTAAAAATATCATCATTCAATGGAAAGCTTCATGTTGATGATTTCCTTGATTGGATTGATAAAGTGGATAAGTATTTTAAGTATAATATAATCCCAGAAGATTGGAAAGTTAAATTAGTGGTCTATGGGCTTAAAGAAAAAACATCTGCATGGTGGGATGAAGTACTGATAAATCGATACCATCAAGGAAAGGATCCGGTTCGAACGTGGGTAAAGATGAAGAAATTATTGAGAGATCGTTTCTTACCTTCTAACTACAAGCAATGGCAGGTGTCTCTAGTGGCAAACAACAAGACGCTCACCCCCGGAAAGGAAGATTTTGCCACCATCAAGATTCATCCTGAGGTTCCTGATGTTGATGATGATATGTGAA
>NC_033801.1:131032761-131037315 GCF_001876935.1 Asparagus officinalis | reverse complement strand
AGTATCAAAAATTAATTTAACGCTTCTAAATGATTGTTTCACCTCGTTTATTGTGCAATGCGCGGTCCACTTGCTTTAATCGCCCTACTCAGCAACAATACAGATTTTGCAATTTGCTACAAAACGCTCTCTAGCTAGTCACGAAGTTCTTTTCAAAATCAAAAATTAATTTAACGCTTCTAAATGATTGTTTCACCTCGTTTATTGTGCAATGCGCGGTCCACTTGCTTTAATCGCCCTACTCAGCAACAATACAGATTTTGCAATTTGCTACAAAACGCTCTCTAGCTAGTCACGAAGTTCTTATTCAGCTAGGACAAAAAAGATAGATCCATTCCAGGACAAATACTCAAAAGACCGTAACGGACTACGTAAAATACAGTACGGTTGCATTATCAGATGTTTACATGCCAATGCAGAGAAACAAAGCGGTACCTAAGTTCACATACCAAGGGGAAGATATTTATATTACTCATCTGTCACGAAACATTTTTACCCATGCACCCTGGCTGGTAGTTTCACCGCACGGATTTTTTTTTCCCCCTTTTAACTTGCGAAGAAAACCAATCCCTTATCTTGACATTTTAAGGGCCAGTTTGGTTTTTTTTTCAATTTAGGATGCTTATTGTTTTTTTTAAGGACGCTTTCGCTTATTATTTAAAGAAGCAATCAATAATGGTGTTTGATGGAATTTTTTTTTAACATGCTTATCAAAACTACTTCTCCTTCTAAGTGGTACTTTTAGAAACACCATAAGGATGCTTTAAGAACAAATTCTGCTTTTTTTTTGTTTGTATATCATCTTCATCTATTATCGTTTAACAATGACCATTAACTACAGTTCTTCCAAACATCTTAACTACTTTTTAAGAAGTTATGATATCTGATTACCAAACCGCTATTTTCAGCAGCTTATATAAGTTGCTTTTATAAGCTGGTTTTATAAGTAACTTATTTATAAGATCCAACAATATCAAACTAGCCCAAAATGCATTTATCATCTAAGAAAATTTGGTAGATCTCATACTTAAGATGGAATCTTATCTTAAAAGAAGTGATGTAGGACGCTTAATCTGAGTTTGAGTCTATTTAGATTACGAAATATAGATTAGCAAATAAATTCAATTTTAGAGTCAGATTAGATTAGGAAACAAACTCAATTTTGGTTCATGATTTGTTTCCTCTATCATAAGGAGTCTTTTTTAAAATAGAATTTGATACTTTCTATTTCTTTGTAATTCTAGTCTTACTATGAGTCTTATTTGTTTTTTCTATTTAAGAAGAGTTATGTAACCCCAAAGGTGAAGAATAACTTTTCATCAATAAAATTTCTATTTTCAATATTTTCTTCGTGGGTTCGAAGTTCTTCGTGGATTCGAAGATCGTTCTTTGTGGATTCAGAGAATACCCTTGGTGGATTCTGAGGTTATCACTTTCGCGCTGCGTCAATTGGTACCAAAGACTTCTTCCTCCGATCCGATGGCAGGTAATGAAGCCCCTATTTCTCAAACTGAGTTCGACGTGCTAAAGATCGATGTTAATCAGATGAAGACTGTCATGGAGCGACTTACGACGGCAGTTAAGCGTTTGAACATGGTGGGTGTTCAAAATCATGTTGATGGTCGCCAACGACATGATTTGACATCACAAGATAAAATCTACAGTGATGATCATAGAGGCTACCGAAGAAAGGAGAACTATGATGCTGGAGGATTAAAAATATCATCATTCAATGGAAAGCTTCATGTTGATGATTTCCTTGATTGGATTGATAAAGTGGATAAGTATTTTAAGTATAATATAATCCCAGAAGATTGGAAAGTTAAATTAGTGGTCTATGGGCTTAAAGAAAAAACATCTGCATGGTGGGATGAAGTACTGATAAATCGATACCATCAAGGAAAGGATCCGGTTCGAACGTGGGTAAAGATGAAGAAATTATTGAGAGATCGTTTCTTACCTTCTAACTACAAGCAATGGCGAGTCGCCATCTTTTGTTTGTGGAAAAATTTGATGTAAAAGAAATGAAAGAAAAATTGATTTGTATTCTCTCAAAATCGATTACAATTTGGATTCCGATTACAAAAGAGAGGAGAATGAATTTGATTCTCCCCTTTGTTTAATTCTGGATTCTTCTTAGTAGCGTTGGAGTGCCTCCTTCGATTGCTTGCGTCGAATTCGCTCTCCATTGACGATCCGACGGTCCTATCTCACGGGAACGATTGACTTGTATGATGAATCCGGTTTATAACTCTTAACAAGTTTAAGAAACTCAGAACGAGTTGAAAACTCTGAAAGGAGTTGTTGAAAACCGAATAATCGATTAGTGTAATAAACTTGTGTTGCAAGTTTAATTAAGAACTCTTAACGAGTTTACGAACTCAGAGCGAGTTGAAACTCTGTAACAGAGTTGTTAGAACCGAAAATTCGGTTAATAGCCAAGTAGATCCGCTGTTGGTGAAGGGATTCTCTGAGATTTTATTAACTGACTGCTGATCAGTTCCTTGATCTTCAGAAAATTCGCCCAACTTTATGTGGGTTTGATCTCCAAATCTCCAACCCTGTGCAGTTTTGCTGCTAAAAACCAATCAACCCCTTACTCAGTTGAGTAATGCGGTTATTTATAAGGGGATGTGGGGTGTAACCAACCCCTAAATCCGCTCCTAAGTGGGCGAAAATCCCTCAGAACGTGGGATAAACGGTTGTGAAGCCGTTCGGCTTGTGTTTGAACAAGTCAAACGCCTAACTTGGCTTTCTGGGCCTTAACTCTGCGCCTAAGGCTTGAGACGCAGAGTTAAATCTCTGCTAGAGATTTGAAACGCACAGGCCACATGCGTGCTGAATCTCAACTCTGCGCCTTGAGATTGAGACGCAGGGTTGAGTGTTTGTTGAAGAACGCACAGTCTGTGCGTTTTGTGTTTTAACTCTGCGTTGCAGAGTTGAATGTCTGTTGGAGAACACACTGTTCGTATGCGTTTTGAGTTTTAGGAAACGCAGAGGTGGACTTTGCGTTTGGGAGAGGTTGTTGGCTTGTAACCTCGTCCATTACAACATCGCAAAGGCTACTGCTCATTGATCTTTGCTTGTTATGAGGTGTGAAAGTCGTCAGATTGTAACTCTCATAGTTGGTTATGAAGGCTACTGAATAGAGTTTTCATCAGCTGTTAGAAGTGTCGTTGATTTGTAACTCTTCTTGATCTATGTGAAAAGTCCTCTGTTTGTAGCTTTTGTTTGTTGAAGTTTGATGGGGATCAGCCATCTATTATGATTTTTAGACAGCCTACAATCCTGAGGTTCCTGATGTTGATGATGATATGTTAATGAAGATGAATATTCTACATGATATTGTGAGTGATGTTACACATATTGATATTGTCCGGATGGAGGAGAAAGATAAAATAGAGAGTGAGACAATTGATGGTATGTGTGCATTGCTTGGTGGAGAGCTTGAGATAAAAGAGATGAAAGAATTGTGTATGAAGTATGAGAAAGAAAATTATTTTTTGAAGCAATAATCATCAATAATTTTAAAAATGGTGAGATGATACCGTCGATACTAGAATATGGGAAGCAACAAGAAAAATATTTGGAGGAGTTTTTCATGTCAACTACAGAGTCACATGCTGTCAGTTACATACACATGTCATGGAAAAGATTCATACACAAGTTTGATACAAAATAAGTCCTAGCAGAGGAGGTAAAAGAACAAATGAAGAAATTCAATACTAAATACAAAGCGGATGCTGATCATTGCAAGAGAAGAAAAATATTTATCAACAAATCTATTATTCGAACAAATATAAGCTCGGGGTCGAGCTTCTTTCAACAAGGGGAGACTGATGTAGGTCGCTTAATCTGAGTTGGAGTCTATTTAGATTAAGAAATATAGATTAGAAAACAAATTCAATTTTAGAGTCATATTAGATTAGGAAACAAAATCAATTTTGATTTATGATTTGTTTCCTCTATTATAAGGAGTCTTTTTAAGATAGAATTTGATACTTTCTATTTATTTGTAATTCTAGTCTTACTAGGAGTCTTATTTGTTTTTCTATTTAAGAAGAGTTATGTAACCCCAAAGGTGAAGAATAACTTTTCATCAATAAAATTTCTCTTTTCAATATTTTCTTCTTGGATTCGAAGATCGTTCTTTGTGGATTCAGAGAACACCCTTGGTGGATTCCGAGGTTATCACTTCCGCGCTGCATCAAGATAAATGTGCAAGAACAAGGCTCGAGAACTACCTCATTGCTTTTGCTTTATCTCTAAGTTATGCATCTCTTGTACCAGTCTCATTAAAGGGAAAACAGTCTATTCAATACAGTTTGGAGACCGATCTCTACAAGATTATCGAATAATTCGTCTTCGAATACAATCTGCCAGAAATTAAATCGAGGGAGCAACACATCAATAAGTTATAAACATCAGTAACACGCTATTTGACTGAAATCAACCAACTTGGAACTAAGAAATGTATAGAAATATTTAGCATGTTATCATGAGATGGAACCAAAACGGTGGAAGTGGTAGTTGGGTTTGTATTTTTAACAAATA
>NC_033801.1:131002290-131032751 GCF_001876935.1 Asparagus officinalis | reverse complement strand
ATTCTAATTGCACTTAGTTATGGTGAGCACATAATGGGCACCACCACATGTGGGAGCGTAAGCTGAAGTGGGTTCCCTCCCATCCACACTTCACAGCTTACTGCGCTCTGTAACTAAAATATTATGTTGCGCCGCTGGGTTGAGTTGGGACCCACAAGGTTTCAGACCTCTGTTGACTGGATCTAAACATACTGTACAGCAGCCTCAGATACCGTCAACACACGAGACGATGCTCAAGAGCATCATTCATAAGAGAAATGTCTTGGGTGAATATTTATTTTTATTGTTCAGGATCTCACAGTTATACAACAACGGATGAAAAATCTTTTTTTTTTTTTTGGCTATTATCTTAGAGTGGAACAAAATATGCTGGCATCGTCATCATAAGATTGCAAGATCCATATCTCAGTGCATGCTAAAAATAATCAACATTACAACATAAAAAACACTCAGTGGAGGTGGAATATAGATCTGGATTGATGAGGTGACCGGAGCAACTAAGTTATGGAGTCAACCGACACCAGTATAAGCACTTTGAAGATGCCGGTGGAACAACAACGACAGATACTAATGTCTACTGTGATTAAACATGATGATGAGTTTAATTGTAGAAGAACAAAAGAATGTCTCAATTGGTCTTTCCTCAAAAAAGAATATCACGCTGTGTCGATCACTGTTTAGCTAGTGGACGCCATCAACAATTCAAAGGAAACCACGGACAAGGGGAAGTTGAATATAAGAAAGGATTAATCAAAACCCTAGTAGAAAAGCTATCGTCCATTGCTGATCGGAGCTATAATATCACGCTGTTTCAGACCTAGGGTTTGGTTTGGGTGGAGGAAAATTCGTTGTTGGAAACTTGGATCTTGGAGATCTAGACTTCAGTGGAGATAGCATTACGGAGTTGCCAGTTGGAGATCTCACATTCCTCGTGTGGTTAGGAGTTCGTGTTGGAATCATATCTAAGGTTCAGTTGGGTAATTTCACAAATCTATCAAGTTCGAGTCTGTCTTTACAATTTGGAGTTTGCAAGCAATTGAAAAAGAAGTTGGTAAAAGCAGCAAGGCTACGACGAGTACATTTCAGGTTATACTTCAGAATACAAAGATCAATGTTGTGAAGTATGACAGCAAGATCAACTTTGGGTTGTGGATGAGTGATGTGCAGGATGCTTTGAATGCTCAAAATTTAGAAGAGACAATCATGGTCCATAAGAGGTCACCGAAGTATAATGAGGTGATATGGGACAAGATGAATCGAAATGCATGTGGGGTGATTAGATCTTGTTTGGAACAAGAGTTGAAGTACGATGTTATCGACGTGACGTCTGCGATGAAGATGTGAGAGATTCTCAACAACAAGTATCTTACGAAAAGTGTTGAGAACTGGTTGCACTTACTGCGAAGATTGTTCAGATTCCAGATGTTCAGGGGTACCTCACTTGCAGATCATGTGAACAACTACACAAAGTTGTTGTCGGACTTGACAAATGTGGATGAGAAGATATCGGATGAGTACAAAACTATTATTTTATTAGGCTCCTTACCCGATGAGGAGTATGATACATTCGTGCTCACTTTGTTGAACGATAGATCTTCCATCACCTATAGTGAAGTGACTAATGCGTTGACGAATTTCGACTTGAGGAGGAAGGATAAAGAATCTTTCAGAGCTAGCACTTCAGGAGAGGCCTTGTCGACAAGAGGTAGGAGACCCTATCAAAGAGGTGGCAACAGAGGCAAGTCAAAGTAAAGAGGTCACTACCAATTAGCGAAGAACAAGTGTATTTTCTGCAAAGAACAATGACATTGAAAGAGAGATTGCCTAAAGCTCATAGAGAATGAGAATAGCAAGAAGAATGACCTGAAGGCCAGCTAGGTGAATATTGCTAAGAGTGGCAACGATTTAGATGATTCATGTTTTTCTCTATTGATTATTCTAGATGTTAACCATGCTGATGCATCAGATTAGATGCTGGATTCTGGTGCTACTTATCATGTGACTCTCCAGCTAGATTGGTTTGCATCTTTCGAAAAGCTCGATGGGGGTGTGGTGGTCAGGAGAAACGATCAGTCCTGTGGCATTTGTGAGATAGGTACTATCAGGATTTGGATGCACGACGGAGTTGTTCGTGAGTTGAATGAAATGAGATTTGTTCCTCAGCTGAAGAAGAATCTTATTTCCGTTGGCCCTTTGGAGACAAAGGGATTCAATGTGACTTTTGAGAGCACTGTAGCAAAAATTATAAAGGGATCTTTAATAGTGATGAAGGAAGTCCGTCGTAGGAATTTATATTATCTGAAGAGAAGCACCGAGATTGGCCAGGTAGCTTCAGCAGTTTCAGAGGCGGACATGAGTAGACTTTGACACTACGGAATGGAGCACACAGGTAAAAAGTCACTACGAGTCATGTGCAAGCAGGAACTACTGAAGGGAGCCAAGAGTGGGAAATTGAATTCTGTAAGCACTGTGTTCTTGGCAAGAAGACTAAAGTGAAGTTCAGAACAACCATTCATAAGACGACAGACATCTTGGACTATGTGCACACGAATGTTTGAGGTCACCCCAAGACGGCATCCTTGGTGGTCGATATTGGTTCGTTACGTTTGTAGATAATTATTCTAGGCATTGTTGGGTGTACACTATGGCGAAGAAGAGTGAAGTCCTAAAGATATTTATGGAGTAGAAGAGAAGATTAAAACTACAAACAGGAAGAAAGATCAAGACGTTGAGATCTGATAACGACGACGAGTACCATTCAGACTCCTTTCAGCATCTAGGTCAAGACGAGGGCATAGAGAGACACTTCACAGTTAGCCATACACCGCAGCAGAATGAGGTGCAGAGAGGTTGAATCGGTCTTTACTGGAAAAGGTGCGATGATTGTTATCGCAGAGTGGTTTGGAGAATATCTTTTGGGCTGAGGCACTTTCATATGCGAGTCACCTCATTAATAGACTACATTCATCTACGATTGAGGGAAAACCCCTATGGAGATGTGGTCGGGAGAGCCAGCACACGACTATGATCAGCTCAATGTATTTAGGTGCACTGTATTTTATCATGTCAGAACTGATAAATTAAAACCTCGAGCTAGGAATGCCATATTTGTGGTATTCAAGCGCAGTATGAAAGGATACAAACTTTAGAATCCAGTTGAGAAAAAGATTATGATGAGTAGAGACGTCACATTCAATGAGGCTTCGCTCTTGAAGCCTACCAGCTCTCATCAGGTGGAGAGTACCCCGACAAAGGAGATATCACAGGTGATGGAGATTGATGGAGCTCCACAAAGTCCAGATGAGACCGTATCCATTAGAGTGCCGACTGAGGTAACACCAGGCGAGCACAACGATGATTTGAAAGATTAAGGTATAACAGAGCAGGATCAGGGACCGACGACTCAGGTTCAGGATTCCATTACAGTTCGAAAACCGAGGAGAGACATACGGTTGTCAGTGAGATAAACAGATACAGTGGTTGCGAATGCACTTCCGGTAGAGTATCGATGAAATGGTTCCTACTACATTCAGAGAGGCTGAGCAGAGTTCATATGCCAATTTGTGGCAGGAGGCTATGCGAGAGGAGATGGAGTCTCTTCATAGGAACAACACATGGGAGCTTGTTGAGCTTCCGAAGGGGCGGAAGGCTATTAGTTGCAAATGGGTGTATACGAAGGAGGGCATTCAGGGCACTCCTATGAGGTTTAAGGCTAGATTGGTTGCGAAGGGTTTTGCACAAGAAGAAGGCATTGACTACAATGAAGTCTTTTCTCCGGTGGTGAAGCACTCTTCGATTCGGATCTTGCTAGCTTTGGTGACACAGTATGGTTGGAATTGGATCAGTTAGATGTGAACACAGTTTTTTTCATGATGATCTTGATGAAGAAAATTATATCACTCAGCCATTAGGGTTTCGAGCTGCCGGAAAGGAGAAATTTGTGTGTAGATTGAAGAAATTGCTGTGTAGAAGTTTGTTGCAAATTCGTGCTTGTTGAGGCCATTTGGATGAACTACGGACGACTTGATCCCATTGGAGAGGGGGTACGTAGGCAACCACATTAGTGCAGCCGGATTTGGAGGGACGACACATTAGTACTCTTGTTGGTGTCAGCTTAGTTTTGGAAACACTTCGTCGAGGTGGAGAATTATTGAATATCAGGTTATTGGGCCAAATAGGATTCCTAGTCTGTTTTGGTTTTGATTTTAGAATTATTAGGATTCCTAGTCTGTTTTGGTTTTGGTTTTAGAATTGTTGGATTCCTAGTCTGTTTTGGTTTTACGGTTTCTATATATATAAAAACGTTTTAGAAGAGATTTGTAGAGAGAAAAGGATGTTGTTTTGAGCACTTTGAGAAGGATATTTCTGAGAGGTGAGTTGAGATCTTTTGGTGAGGGCTATTTTGAGTGTTTGAGAGTTGTAACCCATTGTTTTTCTCCTCCATGTAGTGAAAACTCCACATCCTCTCCTTGTGGACGTAGGCAATTTGATGAACCACGTAAATCTCTGTGTTTATGATTTGTTTGTACCATTCTTTAGTGAATTACACTCGTTGGTTGTTTCTCCTCTCATTGCTCGACGACTCGTGTGGGTGTTTGGTTCGTGAGCACGCTTCCGCCGACACGCAACACTTGATTCTAACAACAAGAAAATAGAAGCAGCAAGTGCGTGGAAAATTATTTCTCAACTCTTTCCAAGAGGATGTGTACCTAACCGAGGATCAAATCATCAAATCATCAAAATGGATTTGATCCCATTTATTTCTAGTGGTTTTAACCCCACGAAGCGGAGTGGCCATTAATATAAGTATGGTGTTCCCGAGCCCGGACCATCCTTTTCTTCTTCTTCTTCTTCTTTTCCCCTATCTGCAACTTGTCCCCTTTTTTTTTGTCTGTCAACCAAGATGAGCGAATTCCTCAAAGAAGGAAAGAAAAAAACATTAGTCAAATTTAAAAGAAGGTAGAATTCAAACTCAATCGGTGCCCATATTGTTTTTTGGGTTGGGGCGGGGGGGTTACATAGAGATGGGACGCATCCAACCATTCGTTCTTCTCTTCTCTTGGCTCTTACTGCATCCACACCATCCATCACTTCGGTAACATATATAACACCGTACTCTCATGTTTAGACACATGGCGTGAGCCGCAACAAACAGACACTTTAACACTAATTTTAGGGGAAACGGATCATACGATATGGTCCAGCATTTATGAGGATTTTTCTTCAGTCTAAATATTAATTAAGAACACTGTAAAACAATTTTCGCACATTGTGAGTATGAGCACTATCATACAACAGAGAGATGAGTTCAAATGGAGAAGGAAAAGGGAACCCACTGGCAGCACTCATTCAAACCTAGATGGGACCAGATCACAGAAACACCAAATGGGGGCCATTTAGATATATGGGGGGTTGATCTTAATTAATACCAGGTAGAAGTCAGTTACTAATGCTCATCACTCTCCACTTGACACACCCTCTATATTATGTCTCCTTTTTTTCTCTACCCTTGATAGCTGTTGCTTAGTGTATTAGAAGAAGAAGAATGCGAAAAAAGAACCTCACAATTTATTAGCCTCTCCTTGGTATTTATGCTCCTGTGTCGGCTTCATGTCATTTTTTAAGATGACAAGCATGTGACGTCTGTTATTCATCAGAAGTTAAAACTTTTAGAATGTGTTTGGCAAACTACATAAAACCGGGTCAACACTGGAACTGATTAGGACCGGTGCTGACCCAGTTTTGTGCTAAACAAGTTTTCTTTTGGACCCCCTCGTCCAAAAGAAAACTAGTTTAGTACCAATTTTTTGGTTAAAAAATGGGACTAGCTCTGGCCTAGGAATTTGCCAAACAAGAAACAACTTAAAATTGGGTCAGGTTCAGTCCTGGTCCAATTTTACAAGGTTGCCAAACACACGCTTACTCCATAAAATCCGCACAGGCACGACTTGCTAGTTGACGACACCCCTCCTATGCACCAATATTAAATTCCAGGCAATCATCCTCCTACGTATTGTTTGTCAAGTCAGCTTAATAAGCACATTTTGTATGTATGATCATTGACTGATTTAACCTAATAAGTGCCTTCTGGCCTTTTTGACCAGGGTTTATGTGTAACGCCTAGGACTAGATTCCTCCAAATCTCAACAACTACCGACTGCCTTTTCTTTTCAACATAAAATATCAGGAATGGGTAGCATCTAGCAAATCCAGGTATATGTAACATGCCCTAAGGAGGAACTCCGTGTTATTAGTACATTGTGACAGGAAATCTAATATGTCCCAGATGATGATGGCATTGGTTTGTGCTGTGCTCAGTGCAGGTTCAAGATACAATTCCAAGCAACTTAATAAATAAAAAAGAAAAAAAAACTCTTCTCCCTTGAGCGGGGGGAGAATCACCGCTCTCTATATACTTCATTCAATCAGTGATTAAGTAAAAGGACAAGGGAAAGGGTCAAAAATAGTTGAGGAACTCAAGCTCATTGTAGGCCATTAGTTTTCCTGTCCCGGAGTGATAAAAGATGAATTCAGAGATAGGATGACAAAAGATTGTGGAATTAGGTGAAGGAGAATCTCAGGACACTGATTCAGATTGATTAAGGATCCAATTATTGGCAACTGTGGTGGGTGAGCTCGTCATGGTTGGGATGGGCAAGCATGTGAGTTTGGAAAGGGACTCAGAAGAAACAGACATTCAAAAGGCCTCTCGTGCATATGATTGCCAGCTCAAACAGTCAGTTTGTCCCTAACTGTACAAGAGACGTTACTTTGTCCAACTGTACAAGAGACGTTGCAGGTCGAGAGAAAGAGAGAGAAACAAAAAAAAAAAACATTGTAATGGGTGCATTCAATGATGGTTGCAGTTAATATGGTCAAGTACCGGAAATGCAGCAGCAGCTGCAGCAGCAGAAGCTGGAGGAGGAGGTTATGATCTTTCAGGTGTGAAGTCTACGCAGTCCGTTGCGTTATATATTTTCTCTGTAGAATTTGGATGAAACATGGGTTATTTGGTCCATGTACATTTTAGGGTGCACAATTCCAACTTATCGCTCGAGTAATTCTATGTTTAAAGCTTAGTCTCTTAAGAACAATCTTTAGTAGATAAATCTGAAGGTAATAATCTTGGTGATCACTGTATTCCAATACTATTTTTAAGGGGTGCAGTCATTTATTTTATGTGTGACAGTTTGTTTACAGCCTACATGCAGTGTTAAATCTATGGATTAACATTATACTTTTTACCTAATAAAATTTGAAGAGTTGTAGCATGTTTTTGTTTCTAAATAAACACATTCCGGCCCATTTATGTTCTCCATCCTTGTTCAGAAAAAGAAAGATTGGGCAAGAAACAAAAGGAGTAGCTAACACAAACTGAAGCTTCTCCAATAATGAAGTCCAATAACCCAGGTTACCCAGGGTTTCAAGTCTAGGGAGGGAAAAACCTAAACGTAAGGCAAGATATCCAGTAGTGCGAAATGTCTAGATTCCACTCGAGAATGCAACTTTCTGAAAGAGAAAGATGAAGAGGAAGAAAAGGAGGGGAACTATCACTCAGTTATGACAGCGCATCAACCTCCGACATTCATTCAAGCCTAACACCACTGTACCAATAGATTGAGATTTTTGACTCCTCACGTAATGAAGATCCTAAAGAGGGAAGGAAGAGCAAAAGAAAAAGGGCAGTTTTGGCCCTCTTTCAAACTTAGTGGATACGAAGATTACAATGTGCTGCCAGTCCCCCACATCTTCCACTTAGGTCCTCATCAAGCCCATACTTTCTGCTGGATCCACACGTGCACTGTTTTTTTGTTTCTTTCAGGTTTGAATCAGACTGGGCAAGTGGGCGATGCAATCATGAAATATTCATCAAAAGCAAACAGAGAAAGAGATACAGGGAAAATGGCTGCCTCCTTTCTCTCTTTAGTGGGGGGAAGGTTACATGAACGGGGAGACAATGGCAAACACCACCGAAGATGACACAGCACGTCGAGGAGCCAAAGTCAAAGCAATACTATGCTAATTCTCAAGTAGGATACAACCGGCTAAGATGATACTGCTCATTAGTGATTCTCTCTAATTTTCAAGGAGACACGATTATGTTAGTGAAATCATTTTGTTGGTTCTAACAACCAAGCTGCTCAAGGTAGTAGTAAGGATTAATATCCAAGTAATACTCGAGGTAGTTACCATTTTGAGCAGCTTTATATCTATATCTAAAATATTAGAATTTCCCACAAAGGCATCTGTATTATCTAAATATAATCACCAGATTAGCGTAAATAATCAACTTCATTCAACAACAGTGATGACTACAGAATCATCACTCCATTCACAAAACTTATGTCTCAGATATCAACCTCATCTGACTGCATTCCCTTCCAATCTGGATATAAAATTCTATTCAGTTCTCATGTAACATCAAAGTTCTTAAGAAAGATCATTCATAAACCATTACTCCATAATATAAGAGATTATAAAATCATAATAATATATATATATATATAATTATCTAATATATTATAATATATTATAGAGGAGAGAAGAGAAATTAATGGGTACATATGTCTATGGGGATTCCCTCATATACAATGATGTGCCACAATCTCCACCAATTAATGAATAGGAGAGAGAATGCATCATAATACACTTGGTGGATATTTGCCACATCATTGTATTAGAGAGAAATCCTCTATATACATATTGATACCTCATTAATCTCATATATATAGATATATAATATATAATATATCTATAATATATATATGAATAACCCATGGATTTCAGATCTGTGCGAGAGTTTTCAAATCTCAACAAGAATTGATTAAACCCATTGATTCATATCTGTCTGGATCTGCACACTCCGCCATAGAAAACTCCCCCTATGTCAATACCTCATTAATCTCTCTCTCCTCTCTCTTCCTCTCTCTCTCTCTCTCTCTCTCTCTCATAACATAATATATATATATATATATATATATTAGAATATATAATTTATATATAATAAATATAAATATAATAATATTATATAATATAAAAATATATATATATATTATACTATATATATTATAATGTTGTCTTTCACAGAAAAGTTCATAATTTTACACTATATTTCAAAACAGGTGGTACATCTTTACAACAAGAAGTATTGTTCATAATCATTATACCCACTATGATCAGCTGCAGATTTTATATGGTCCTTTGCCACACATAAATCGAAAATACTGTAATGCAGGTTAACATCGGACGCATATCAATGCAGAAGGCAATGATCTTGTCATACTACATATTTTGTTACCATTTTGTTTTATTTTTTATTTTTATTTTTATTTTTCTGCGAGAGAACAGAAGGATCAATTTTCACTGTATTACTTACAATTTTCCTCATGCTTGTTAATTGTTAGCTTCTTATTTAGTTAGGAGCATATTAGCTTACTACTTCTAATTGACTTTGTCTTTAATGTGATCTTTCATCTACCGTTAATCACTGATCTTATTGCAAATAATTGTTGGTAACTTGGCACATTACATTATGAAATTTAGATTATTTTCCCATTTTTCCATTTCTTCTGATTTTTAAAAATGGTGGCACTGCGTGCGCAAGTAGACCATATTGATATGTACTTTGTACAACATTAATTAACCACACTGATGCATCTTGGATATAGTCATGCAATTTAGTTGTCTGATCTTAATTCTGAAAACTGACACAGTAGGTTTGATGAGCAACCAAGTGCAAAATTCGATGTCATTTTCTGTTGGCTACAGCCTTGCGCTAACATCTTAATGTCTGGATTCTCATGCTGCAAAACAGTTACCTAGTTATTACTTCAAATCTCGCACCTGACCATTCTCCTATGAAGAGGAATGCATATAACCTAAATTTACAAAGTTTCGGTTATCCCAAGGGAATGCACAAAAAGGATAAAATCCTACACGAAAAAAACAAGATCTGTCACCATAAAAGGAGATGACGAAGTGAGTAACATGGAAAGATTTGGAAGTCGATAAACATTATTAATTTATTACCAGCATCATACCATATATTTTATGAATAGATAAATCCGTTTACCTTTTTCCTGTTCTTTCGAAAAAAAAGGAGAGGGACAACCCAAAAGACAGGCCAGTGCATGAAGCTCCTTGACGGGCAATGGTTTTTGATTGAATTTAAAATTGAAAAGGCTGCTGGAAAATGGATTGGATGATCACCGGAAGATGATGAACAATACCGAGTGAACAGTAACCACTTGAATAGTCTGTGAACAGTAGCTTTTTTGGGAAAGAAATCTAAGGTAAAAAACAGATAAATTAGGATCGGATTCACTCACAACATCTAGCATATGAATAAATGGCTACACACCTTGAGGAACTATTCCAAAATTCTCACATAACCATAACTTTATTCATCAATCAATGGTCTTTCATCATAGAGGATACAACTTATTTATATAACAAAGTTAACAATAAAGATAACATCAAATCACCTAAACCTCATCTAATAAAACTGAAAATATTATCCTAACCAAATATCTAACAAAACACCTAAAAAGATTAATTCGTAAATTGCAAATCCCTATCAACTAAAATAAGATCTCCTAAATGAAATCCAAACTAAATTACCAAATAAAACTAACTCAATCTTAACTTGTCATGTTAGAGAAAACTTGACCTCGAGTTTTATGAAGGGAGAGTACAAAAATTCCTTCAATCAGTGGGTAGTATTGTTGTTTGCACTGCACGATCTTTAAAATTATTTGCATAATTCGATAATGTGTAGATGGCGGAGGATTTGGAATGACAAATTCTATTATAGAATTATTGTCGATAGGAAGTATCTCGAGCTGCACTTCAACTTAGGACTCAGGTTTTGAGTTTGATTCAAGCTCCGCCTCTGGGTCAACCTTTTGCTCAGTTTTTGGTTTGGACTCGAGTTCAATTCGTGCTCTGAATCTATCTTCTGATTTTCTTCTTCTTCTAGATCTTGTTCATATTATGACACTGGATTGGCTTCATGATCTAGTTCTGGTTCAAAATCTGGTTCAGGTTCCACTTCCGGTTTTGGTGTCGGCTTCAATTTTGACTCTGGATTTGACTTGGGGGTTCATATTGTTGACCCACATCTGACCGAGTCTCATACACTTTTGTTTTGGGCTTGAAAAACAAAAGTAATGTTTTCTAGTTCTAGTTGGATAACCAGAATACCTCCTTCCACGCAGAAACTTCGTCGGTGCCCACGAACGTATATATGAATGATGACTAGAATAATTGTGAAACCATCAATCCTGAGCTTCTCCTTTTTACCTACACTTGGCATACATATACCTTTCACAATCCGACCAATCATAAATTGTAAATTAATCTTCTAAGTCTTGCATCCAAGGCTCAAAATCATATATTTCTTCATATACATCAAATTCATAAAAATAAGACACGTTCCGAATTTCAAAGGATTAAATTCAAGTTGTTGTGATCAAGGAAGTGGATATTTACCCAATGATTATTGTGAACCAGTGATCTTGCTCTGATGCCAATTGACGGGGAATGGGTTCTAATTAAATCTAAAATTGAAAACGTTGTTAGCAGAAAGATTTAATGAATATCAGAAGATGAATGAACAGTATCAGGTGAACAGTAACCCCGTAAATAGTATTGGTGAACAGTAGCTTTTTTTTTTGTGGAAAGAAATCTAAGATAAACTAGAATAGATCAGATTTATTCATAGCATCAAACCTATAAATAAATGGCTTCACACCTTGAGGAATCACTCCAAAAATCTCACATAACCATAATTTTATTCATCAATCAATGTCATTTCCTCATGATGGATACATCCTATTTATAGGACAAACTTAACAATAAAGATAACATCAAATCACCTAAACTTTACCTAATAAAACTGAAAATACTATCCTAACCAAATATCTAACAGCATGTCTAAAAAGATAAACTCTCAAACTGCAAATCCCTATAAACTAAAATAAGATATCCTAAATAAAATCTAAACTAAATTACCAAATACAATCAACTCAATCTTAACTTGTCCCGCATCACTCCTAAGGGCATGTTTGTTTGCACGAAAGTAATTATGAAGTAGCTAAAGTAAAAGAAGTAGATACTACTTCTGCTACTTCCAAGTAAAAAAGTGTGTTTGGTTCTCTGAAAAAGTTACTTCTAATACTTCCTTAAACGCTTATGTGGTGCCTACGTGTCATCATTACTTCTAAAATATTTTTCCAATCCTCAATACCTAGAAGTAGCTCGGAAGTAGTTGAAATGCAATATTAATTAGGAAATAAATAATTTTTTTTATTAATATTTCATTTATTAGTTACTTCTAACAACTTTTCATTGATAAATTGTTCTTAATTTTAACAATTATTTTGTAGTAATTTGTGATGGACGCCGGCCAACTTTTCTTTGGGATGAAGAGAACATTTTGTTTATTAATTCTTTGTCTGAATACCATGTTGATGTTACGATCAAAGGAGCAATGGAGGAGGAAAATTGGAGATTCATAGGAATTTATGGTCATCCGGAGTTTCATCGTAGGCGAGAGGTAAACAATTATTTTGAAGCTAGTGGTTGAAGAATTCTTCCTGCTCTCAAGTGGCGAGGGGTCATAGCGGTATGAAACTGATTGTAACGTGCTAGATCAAATTAAAAAGCGTAGCATGGTTTTGAAATTGTGGAAGCAACATGTGTTAATTACTTCCTAGTAATATTTTTAAATGTTATCCAAACAAAAAAAGTAAATGAAGAGGAAGAAGTTCTACTTTCATTACTTCTAAAAATATATGAAATAAACAAAAAAGTTGTTATTTCCTCTACTTCCTACTTCATAGCTTTGAAAGCTACTTCTATAACATACTTCTTACTTCCAATACTTCCATTATCCAAACAGGCCCTAAGTATGTGGTCCGGAAAGGGGTCAGACCATATTAGGTCTATTGTATGCAGTCTTGCCTTGCATTTTTACAAGAGGCTATTTCCATGAGTAAAACCCATGACCTCCAAGTCACATGACAACAACTCTTACCATTGCATCAAGGTTCCCCCTATTCCCAAATAAATGGCATAATGAAGTTAGGGATGTACCCTATGTTACCGGGGTACCCCTATCATGAAGCCACACCTATACACGGCACGTACCTGACATGTTCCCATACCCATACTTCTCTTTGGACATACGCATACATTTATTCAGTCATGTACTCAATTAAATGATATATGTTTTAATTTTATACACTTGTCATACACTTCTTGGATGTATAACATATACTTCATATACATTTTTTAAAACTCGTTAGACATGATTTAGGTTCGTTTCAGCCCATACCTAGGTACAAACCTATGCTTTAAAAGGATCGTTTTAGTGTCTAGTTAAAAAACGAGTTTCCCATTTGTAATCATCTACATAATAAAAGAGATTTTAAAATGTGAAGGAATTTTAACTCTAATAATACACGAATTGATAATAATAATGATATCATGTAAACTTTTAATTTTAATATATATATATATGTAGCAATGTCCCCGTACCCTATATTTTACAATATGTTGTGTCCCGCACCCGTACTGGTTAGGGGAGAGCAAATTTCAGGGGAAACCGCACATATCGACTGAACTGCCCGATATTTGGCAGTTCGGGTCGGTTTCAAGTGTTGTTTGGTTCGGTTCGGGTTGAAAAACTTTCAACCCGATATACCCGTGCCGACTGAAACATATGTGTGCAGTGTATAAAGTATTTGGGTTGGGTTATAGCCTTATAGGATTTTAATATATCAAACCCGATTGATTTTAAAATTAGCTAAACGTGATTGTGATGAATCATGATTAATTATTACGTGATAATTTCCTCCGATTTGCTCACAAGAAATTGTGGAAACCCTTCGTCTCTTGAACTTGCCTCCGCCATCTCGTAGGCTTCTAGGGCTAGCAGAAAATCTTCAAATAAAATCTCATCCCTTCAGCAGCTTTATCACTCAACTTCGGACAACTTCATCATGGCAGACCACCCCTTCAACATCCATCTTTGACTTCCAACTCGGCACAGGTGGAGGTACAGTTGTATAGATCCCTTTATCTTCATGAATCCATTTTCATCACCACACAATATGAATAATATTTCATTAAAGGAAAATTTGAAGGTTTAATAAAATTGATTTTTGTTGCTTCATAAATAAAATTAATCCTAGATGATTTGATGGTGATGGCGTAAAAGATAAAAGAACAATCTGATTTTGATGGTTATTAATTATAATCTTGTAGAGTTGTAGTTGAAATTTTCTTGTGGTTTAATAGTTAAGAAATTAACATTGATAAATATATGATCAATTTACAATGAATGATTTGTCTTTCTATTATTTTATTTGATATTATACTTTTTTCTCATATCGCTGATACAATATAGTTGATTCCTTGGGTGAAGAAAAGTAACTAGCATAACTCCTTTCTTAAAATAGTACTGCAATTGTAAATTTTCATGCATAGTTATTTCACTTGTCAATAGATGATAAGTTATATGTTTATGTGATCACTTTAATCTAAAGTAGGCCAGAGTTTATTTCTATTTAATATTTATAAAATTCTAGAATTTTTTGAGATTACAACTTAAAATTTCATATACATTATTTGATTGACTTTAACTTTTACGTTTATTTATAGGCTCCACCTCCATCGGAGGAAAATCCAAACGTCAGTAGAATTACAAATCAAGTAGATGACGATTCTTCTTCCCAGAAGATCCAACCTAAAAGGAAGTTAGTAAAAGAAAAATCTGAGGTATGGACTCACTTCACAAAATTTAAGGATAAGAATGGTGAGCCTAAAGCAAAATGCAATTACTGTGGAAAATAATATCATGCTCATGCAAAGAAAAATGACACTACATCTTTGCACAATCATTTGTAAACATGTAAAAAACATCCACATAATGTTGATAGTCGGCAGAAATTATTGAGTTTGCAACGGAATTTGAGAATTTTGGGTAGTAGTGAGAATATAGGGGGTCTAGATAATTGGAGTTATGATGAACGATCTGTAAGAAAAGCTCCTAGTTACTTTATCATTGTAGATGAACTTCCGTTCAAGTTGGTAGAGAGCATTGGGTTCCAATATTTTATATCCACTATTTGCCCTAGATTTCATATACCTTCTCGTTGGACAATCCAAAGGGATTGTTACGTGATTCATCTTGAAAAAAAACTTAAAGAATTTGTTGAAGGCTACATGCCAGCGAGTGTGTCTTACCACAGACACATGGACTTCCATCCAAAATATTAACTATATGTGTTTGACTGCATATTGGATCGATAATGATTGGAAATTAAACAAAAGAATAATAAGTTTTTGTCTAATTTCCAGTCATAGTAGAGAGGATATTGGGAAGGCGGTAGAGAAGTGCATAGCAGATTGGGATATTGAGAGTGTCTTTATGATCACTTGTTGATAATGCTAGCTCAAACGACACAATGATTACATATCTAAAGAATAGGCTTAATAACTGGGGAGGGACAATGCTAGGAGAAAAATACCTTCATATGAAGTGCATCACTCATATTATTAATCTTGTAGTTATCAGCCGTTAGATATATGAGACAATCTCCATCAAGATTGGCTAAATTTAAAAATTGCATTGAACTCGAAAAGCTTGAATTCAGTTCATCTTCGTGTTTGGATGTGTGCACTAGGTGGAACTCCACCTTTTTTATGTTGGACACTACCCAAAAGTATGAAAAAGCTTTTGAGAGATATGGTGATGATGATTCCTTTTTTAACCATGAACTTAATTGTGGATAGGGAAATCACGGAATGCCAATAGAGGATTATCGGGTTAATGTACGAAGATTATGCATTATTGCGTTTTGCTTGAAAATTTTCAAAAACTTACATTGCGTGTCTGGTTCTTCGTACGTTACTAGTAATTTTTTTTCTTCAAGAAGTTGGCAACATTGCTTGTGTTTTAAAAAAATGGAGATTGAGTGGAGATCCATCATATGTTAAAATTGCAACTAGAATGAGTGAGAAACATGAAAACTAATGGGGGGATTGGGAGAAGATGAAAACGTTAATTTATATTGCAGCTCTTCTTGACCCTTGAAACAAAGAGGATTTTGTGAAATTTATTCTTGAGCTTACATATAGTGAGAATGAAAGTGTTGAAAAACTAAGATTTATCAAGAATGCAACTTTTTCATTGTTTAATGAGTACGAAGTCAAATATGGAACTCAAACGTGTACAAGTGGGCAGTCAAGTGGTGCATCATCAGATAATATTGGCAACGAAGACAATAATCAAATGACCGATGTAAGAAGTCGATTTAAGAGGTTGAAAGCTGCAAAGGGAAGTGCATAAGCAAAGTCAGAATTGGAAAAGTTCCTAAGCGAAGACATTGAAGCCAATGGAAGTAATTTTGACATCTTAGATTATTGGAAAGTACATAGTGGAAGATTTCTAACCCTCTCCCGAATGGTTCGTGATATATTAGTTGTGTCTATCTCAATGATGGCTTCTGAGTCTGCATTTAGTATAGGTGGCCGAGATCTCGATCCTTTTAGGAGCTCGTTGACTCCAAGAATGGTACAATGCCTATTATGCACATCAGATTGGCTTCGGGTCACATTGGCATCACCTGGATCAAGCAAGATTTGTGTTAAAGAAGATATGAATACACCTGAGAAGTTGGACATAGGTAACGTTTATTTTTAAAGTTAAATATATTTGATATAACTATGTTATTTTTAATTAAAATTATTTTTTTACTTGTCTTTAGATTTGAACAAGATTGCAATTGAGCCGACAATCACCAATATGTAGCAGATTGGTGCATGGGAGAACACTGCATAGGTAAGAAGTGTGTGTATATATAACCTTACATAATTTAGCATACTCTTTTTGAATACAGTCCTTCAAGAAATTATGTTAGCTTCAACTTTGTTTTGCTTTTTGTCATTCACAGTTTATCAAGATATTATAGAAAACATTTCTGTTTTTTTAGCATGCGTTTTTTTGAGTATGTTCATTCAAGAGATTATAGCTCAAACTCTTTCGCCGTAAATTTAGCTAGTTCCATTTTTTAAATTTTAATATTTTATTTTTGCAGATAGAACTTGATGGAAAGGAGCACATAGACAATATTGAATTGTGACGATGCGTCGGATGCGACGTGCTTGGATTTCTTAGAGTTGCATAAAGTTAATGATTTTAAATTTTTAATCTTGTGTAGATCTCTAAATGAACTTGGAATTTGTGAATCTGTGATAGCATGATTAATTTTAGACTAATGATCGTTGATCTCGTACAAATTATTCAGTTTTTTATGATATTGTTTGTCGATTTTTCATAATTCTTGTGCAATGGAAAAGCCTTCATGTGATGTGAGTGCACTAAAGTTCATAAGTTGTCATTTATCAATGTGATGATGGAGTGCAAATGGAAATGCCTATGTTTATACTGATTTCTGAGTACTAAGCAGCAGATGCTTGCTGTTGCATTTGGGTTTATATACCAAGCTGCATAAGTTGTCATTATTCCCAGTGCAAACCGTCAAACCGCACCAACCCGAACCGAAGCGACTCACCTCGGTGAAGTTCGGTTCTTAGCAGAATGTCAGTGCAATTCGCTTGGCATTATTTAGGTCGAAAACCGACCGACCGATAGTATGCTCAGGCCTAGTACAGGTACCCCTTACCATGCAACTTAGGATGTATCCATCCATTCCCATCTATAATTCAAATGATAAAAACAAGGAAAATGACATGATTCATATAACACTATCAGAGCCAGAAGGGATTAGTGATAAATGAGAAAAATGAGAACAAGGCTGATGAAGTCCTGGAGCACAAATTAGAGACGACATAGAAACAGAAAAATAAAAAAATAAAATGAAAACTATTAAAAAACCTCGTGCTAAAACTACAAGTAGCTAACCTTTTCTAGCGGCACACCAGAGCACATGAAAAAAAATAGCAGAAAAAAGAGTATGATAGTAACAAATACTGTAAGTAGGAGCTACCTGTTTAATGATCTCCAGATTCCGACTCAAATACTTCAAAGAAACTATGGGCATGCTCCAAAACAGTTCCAAATCCCATCCATGTTCTCGTCAATCCTGCAAAAGAATACAGCTAAATTGATACCTGAAATTCAGTTTATATATTAGTCTGGAAGAAAGCGAACAGAGAAAAAATGCAGAAAATTGAAAAGCTTAATCTCAAGCTAAAAAATTAGTTACTTTTTCGATAGTTAGTATTGCCAAATTGAATAAAAATACTATTTAAATGAATCTCAACAATACAGAAGGACTTGATAGTACATTGGGATACCCCGACACGGCACTTAGGTGTCGTACCCCTGTCCGATCCGTATTGGGTACGGGTCCGTACCCAAACGGTAGGGACACAGACAGGTTCGTGGCTTATTCTTAAGCTGACGAGGGACCTTGTTCTATGGGTTTTGAGACTTTTTTTAAATCTTGTTATTGAGATCCATGGGTTCTGAGACTTGAGGACATAGACCAAGATGATAACAATTTCTCTCTCCCCCCTCTCTCTCTCTATTGATTTTTCTTAATGTTATATCCACTTAGTGGAGGATGACCTCACCTCTCACATGGCCTTGTTTGATCAAGAGAATGGATGGTATTTGTCTTTTCCTGACAAGGATGGCTACAGACTAAGCACATAAGTCGCATGGGTCCTTAATTTTTATATGGGAAGAAGTTTGAGTTGAGCTTCTTTTTATTTTATTTTTGAAATAGTTTCACCTTAGCATCTCTTTTTTGTATTTTCTTTTGTAAAGATAGAAAGGCAAAGTTCCAAAGCCTTTGCTTTCTTGAAAATTAGTTACTTTTTCGATAGTTAGTATTGCCAAATTGAATAAAAATACTATTTAAATGAATCTCAACAATACTGAAGGACTTGATAGTACATTGGGATACCCGACACGGCACTTAGGGCGTCGTACCCGTGTTCGGTCCGTATTTGGTACGGGTCCGTACCCAAACGGAAGGGACACGAGCAGGTTCATGCTTTATTCTTAAGCTGGTGAGGGACCTTGTTCTATGGGTTTTGAGACTTTTTTAAAATCTTGTTATTTAGATCCATGGGTTCTGAGACTTGAGGACATAGACCAAGATGATAACAATTTCTCTCTCCCCTCTCTCTCTCTATTGATTTTTCTTAATGTTTTATCCACTTAGTGGAGGATGACCTCACCTCTCACATGGCCTTGTTTGACCATGAGAATGGATGGTATTTGTCTTTTCCTGGCAAGGATGGCTACAAACTAAGCACATAAATCGCATGGGTCCTTAACTTTTATATGGGAAGAAGTTTGAGTTGAGCTTCTTTTTGTTTTTTATTTTTGAAATAGTTTCAGCTTAGCATCTCTTTTTTGTATTTCCTTTTTTGAAGATAGAAATGCAAAGTTCCAAAGCCTTTGTTTTCTTCAAAATTTGAGAATGGACTTGAATCAAATAAAAAGAACTTAATAAAATAAAAAGGAGAAACTTGAGATCGTTAAGATAATTGTTGGTTTTTAAATTATTAATTTTATAACACACACACACACACAGATATATATATCTATGTGTGTATGTGTGTGTGTGTGTTGTGTCCTCGTATCCTCACTTTTACAAATTTGCCGTGTCTCGTACCCATACCCGTACCTGTGTCCTTACCCGTACCTGTACCTATGCAACCTAGATAGTACATTAAGCCAGTTTTAATTCTTGACAACATTAAAAGATAGATCTGAAGCAAGAAGCAAAAATAAATAAAATTCAGATAGGAATATCATAACATGTCAAATTAAATGCGGCCTAAATTGAGAGGGTTTTATTGCTACAGATGTTCAAGAAATTTGATTCCCTCTGAATGATAAAAAAACGAGCAAATAAAAAAAATGGTGGAAGCACAGCAAGATGATGAACGTAGATGCAGACTGTTAAGAAGAAAGAGGCTTTCTAGAAAAACTAAAAAAATACAGAAGAACCTAATAGCAGCTTTCCCAACTGAGCAACCATGGCAGCCAACTATGCGAAGATCCATCCAGATCCCGACATTGTTAATTCAAAAGTTTGAAAAGCATCCTCTTGGATTCGTGAGTAATTTCTCAACAAGGAACCACCTCCTCCAATATGTGAAAATTTCATGCATTGGAATGTGTGCTACCTTCTCCTAGTCACATTATAATTTACAAGGTTTCATATAGTTGCTATTTAAGTTTCCTATTGCGTGCCGTGCGGAAACATGCTCGCAAACCAACCGAGTCGGTGAGCGATGGGAGAAGAACCAACACGAGTACAATTCACAAAATTAACAGCCAAAATCACACAACATAGATATTTACGTGGCTCGGCAAATTGTCTACGTCCACGGAGAGAGGATGGGAAGATTTCATTGTTTGGAGAGAAAGTCGATTTCATTGATGAGTTCATTTACAATTTCAAACGTTTACAACAAACTCAAAAACAAATAGTCTTTTTATAAGACTTTCAACAAAAATTATAATTTTTTTAACAAATGCAACGGACGTTTATCCTCCGCTGTTTGCGTGAGATCTTGGCCTGAACGGGAACGTTGATATCCGTGGACTATCAAACGATCAGATCGATCCGAAGCTTCGTTGATTCGCAAAGGAATCAAGAAACCGAAGTAATTATCTCGACAACAGCGAGACAACTACTCTTCTCGAGATCACCGCAACGGGACAATCTCAAGGAAGGAACTGGGAACTATAGAGCCGACGAACTCTTCCTCTTTATGCTAAAGAACTCGATCCGATCTTCTCCTCCTTTCTGAAATTCGTGCTCCTTTAGTCTTCAATTCAGCAGGGTCTTCAATCCGGCAGGACTTCGCCGACGCTCGAGAATTTTAGATTTGTGCAAATGAAGGCCCTAGGGCTGTATTTATAGGTTTCAGGAGCCCTGTTTTCTGATAAGAATGAATGGTTTGCTCTTATCCTCGGTTGTAATCACTTTATCACGTTCTTGGATGATATTAGATCAGTTGAAACAAATCCAGATGGTTAACGATCGAAAAACGGCTCAAAAACAGCAAAAATAGCTTTTTGGGGTCTAGGACACCTGCGGTGTCTCGGCCATGGCCGAGACACTCAAGGTGTCTGGGCCTTGGCCGAGACAGTCAGAGTGTCTCCGCTTGTTTTGCCTCTAACTCTCTCATATGACCTCCAAATAAAATGATTCAAGATGCGTTGGAAAGCTGACGAAGAGATCTACAACTTTTATCTTTTGAGCTTTTTCTTATTCGAATCGAATCATGGCCAAAATCTCCGTTCTTCTCCGAGACACCAACACTGTCTCGGAATTCTGAGGCAGTTTGTACTATCTTCGGTATTTTGATTTTATCTCTCTCATACTATCTCGGAATGAGTTGATCCAAGATGCGTTAGAAAGCTAACAAGGAGATCTACAACTTTTATCTTTTGAGATTCTTCATATTTGAAGCGAACCATAGTTAAAACAGCTCTATAAAGCCCGAGACAGTCCAACTGTCTTGGCCTTGGCCGAGACAGTGCAAGCGTCTCTCTGCTGTTTTGCTTCTAACTCTCTCATCCGGTCTCGGAATGAGTTGATCCAAGATGCGTTGGAAAGCTATCGATGAGATCTATAACTTTTGTCTTTTGAGATTCTTCATATTTGAGGCGAATCATGATCAAAACTTCTTTATAAAGCCCGAGACAGTCCAACTGTCTCGGCCTTGGCCGAGACAGTGCAAGTGTCTCTCTCCTGTTTTGCCTCTAACTCTCTCATCCGATCTCGGAATGAGTTGATCCAAGATGCGTTAAAAAGCTGGAGCAGAAATCTACAGCTTTTATCGATTGAGCTTCATCAGATTCAAAGCGAGACAGACTCTACAAAGGCTGAGACACTTGGAGTGTGCAAAGTGTCTCCGCTAAGGCACGAGGCATTGTTTTGTGCGTCCCGTCCGTTTTTGTCGTATTTTCGTCGTCCGAACTCGGAATTACGCAATTCAAAGTGCAAAGGAAAGCTGACGAGAAGATCTACAAGCTTCCATGGTTGAATCACATATGGAGTAGATGGGACACGAGGGGCGTTTCGTCTTTCGTAAGCGAAGCGTAGCTCCCGACCAGTTTGTATCTTCGTTATTCTGCAATTTCGTTGCTTCACACGGTTCGTCGACTTACTTCATGCGTTTATCGACATCAATTAAGCTTGTGACCCGGATAGTGACGTTCATTGTCTTCTCTCTGTCTCAAGCCGCGGGCGAAAATCCGTGGGTAATTTTTGACGCCCACATTCATTATATGGAGGAGAAACAACGGGTTATAATCTCTCAAATAACTCTCAAAATAACCCAACTAATGATCTCACACTCCCTCACAATAATCTCCCTCGCAAAACTGCTCAAAAAATATTAATTCTCTGGTTAATCTCTGGTTCAAAACCCTAAAAAGATGTGTTTCTATTTATATCAAAACCCAATTCAAAACAGGTTAGGAAACAAACTTCAGCTCGTATCCGCTTTCGATCGACCGGTGCTCCTCTATCAGTCGACCGATCTACCTCCATCAGTCGACCGATAGAGAAGCATCGGTCAACCATCCAAAACAGGGTTTTCGGACCCTGTAATCTGCACGAGATCAGTCGACTGGTCCTATGCGATCGGTCGACCGACCCGAGGGTTTTCCTGTAGTGCTGATGTTGCACGTTTTTTCACATTTCTCAACGATTCCTTCGTCGTTTTTTAACAATTCTCCATCTTGGCGAAGTGTTCCCAAAATCGAGCCGATACCAACATAAGCACCAATGCGTCGTATCATCAAATCTAACTGCACTAATGACGTTGCCTACGTACCCCCTCTGTCAAGGGATCAAGTCGCTCGTAGTTCATCCAAATGGCCGCAAACGACCTTAACAATCATAAATTTTGTAACAAGTTTCTACAATGATCAAACTTGTTGTTCGGGATCACCTTTGTGAGCATATCCGCTGGATTATCTTTTGTGGACCTTCACGAGCAGTATTGTAAATAGCAGCCAATAGCGGGGCTATAGCGGCGCGAATAGCGGTCGCGACCCTTCAGCGCTACGCGTAGGGGTTTCGCGACTGGCTTAAGCGGGAAAATCCGCTATTCATTCGAATAACGCGTAAAAGCGGGTTTTAGCGGGTTAAAAGCGGGTTTTCCCGGTTAAAAGCGGATTTTCGCGATTTAAAGCGGATTTTCGCGGTTAAAAGCGACTAAAGCCGCTATCACACATATTATGATGCTATATTTCTTGAATTTCTTCATAGTTTCATTCATACAACAAGCCTACTAATTGTTATTTACTGATAATACAAGAAATTTACAACTAATTGAATTTTTAGATTTTTATGAATTTTCTTATTATTTACGATATTTAAATATATTTAAATTTAACCGCTATTTGACTGTGCGCTATTTGCCGCGATTTCGCCGCAATAGCCCGATATAACCTTAGCGGTACCTCGCTGCGCCGCCCCGCGATCCGCTATCAACAACCTTGTTCACGAGCTCAACATCCCCATCTTCAAGAACATCTCGAACGAAGTGAATAACGAACGGCGATATGCTTCGTCCTCACATGAAAGACCTGATTCTTCGCCAAATAAATAGCACTCATGTTATCACAATAAATGGTGATGGATCGCTACAAAACACCAAGATCCTCAATGGTCCTCGAAGCCAAATCGCCTCCTTAACAGCCTCTACAATCGTCATATACTCTACTTCCGTCGTTGACAGCCACAGTAGACTGTAAGGTGCACCTCCAACACACCGACGCACGGGTCAAAGAGAACACATACCCCGTCGTCGACCGGTGTTTATCTAAATCTCCAGCGTAGTCCGAATCTACGTATCGAATATATAGCTGCCCACCGCTAGTATCTCACTCGAAAACCAAACCAACGTTAAGAGCACCTCGAATGTACCTCAAAATCCATCTCACGACATCCCAATGACCCGGACCCGAGTCGTGCATGTATCTCGAAACCATGCTCACTACCTGTGATAAATCCGACCTCGTACAAATCATGGCGTAAATCAAACTTCCCACTACGTTCGCATACGGAATCTTCGACATTAACTCTCTATCTTTAATTATCTTCGGTGAAAGATCAGCTGAAAGCTTCAAATGGGCTCCTAATAGTACGCTAACTGGCTTCGTCTCCATACTAACATTAAACCGTTGTAGCACCTTCTTCAAATAAGCCACATGTGTCAAACAAATTCTCCCCCTATCTTTGTCTCTGACGATCTCCATTCCCAAAATGTGTTTCGCTTCACCCAAATCCTTCATCTCGAACTCTTTCAAAAGTTATACCTTCAATTCATCTATAGGCTATAGCGGATCTGAAAATAAAAGCAACCAACATGTCTCATCGACATAAAGTAATAAGTAAATATACGCATCTCCTCGCAACTTACGATAGTACACGCAAGGATCAAACTGGCTCTGAATGTACAAATAGTCGATCATGAACCTATCGAATCGCTTATATCACTATCGCGGAGATTGCTTTAACTCGTATAGCGATTTTTTCAACCTACAAACTAATTTCTCCTTTCCTGCAGCTCGAAACCCTAATGGCTGAGTCATATAGATTTTCTCGTCAAGATCACCATGAAGAAATATTGTTTTTACATCCAACTGATCTAATTCCAAATCATATTGTGCCACCAAAGCTAGTAAGATTTGAATCGAAGAGTGCTTCACCACCGGAGAAAAGACATCATTGTAATCAATGTCTTCTTCCTGTGCATAGTCATTCGCTACCAACCTAGTTTTGAACCTCACTGGAGTGCCTTTAATGCTTTCCTTCTTCGTATACACTCATTTGTAACCAATAGCCTTCCGTCCCTTTGGAAGCTCAACAAGCTCCTATGTGTCGTTCTTCTGAAGATATTTCATCTCCTCATGCATAGTTTACTGTCACAAATCAGCCTCTGAACTCTGCTCGGCCTCTCTGAATGTAGTAGGAACTATCTCATTGATACTCTCCACCGGAAGTGCATAAGCAATCCGTATACCTAGCTGACAACCGTATGTCTAACCTGGGTCTCCGAACCGCAATCGAATCCTGAACCTGAGCCGTCGGTCTCTGATTCTGCTCTGCCCTGTATCCTCCAAATCATCACCGTGCTCACCTGGCGTCACCTTAGTCGACACTCTAATGGATACGGTCTCATCTGGATACTGTAGAACTGCATCAATCTCCACCACCTGTGATATCTTCTCTGTCGGGGTGCTCTCCACCTGATGAGAGCTGGGAAGATTCAAGATCAAAGCCTCATCGAAAATAACGTCTCTACTCAGCACAAACTTCTTCTCAACTGGATCTCAAAACTTGTATCATTTAACATCACGCTTGAATCCAACAAATATGACCTTTCTAGCTCGAGGTTCCAACTTATCAGTTCTGACATGATAAAATACAGGGCACCCAAATACCTTGAGCTAATCATAATCACGTGCTGTCTCTCCCGACCACATCTCCATAAGGTTTTCCTCCTCAATCGCAAATGAATGCAATCTATTAATGAGATGGCTCGCATATGAAAGTGTCTAAGTTCAAAAGATCTTCTCTAAACCACTCTGTGATAACAAACATTAGACTTTCTTCAATAAATACCGATTCAATCTCTCTACCACCCTATTTTACTACGGCGTATGACTAACTGTGAAGTGTCTCTCTATGCCCTCGTCTCGACATAGCTACTGAAAAGGGTCTGAAGTGTACTCAGCCGTTATCGGATCTCAACGTCTTGATTTTTCTCTCAGTCTGCAGTTCTAAACTTCTAATCTCCTCTTCCACTCCATAAAAAAACTCTACGACTTCATTCTTGTGCTTCATGGTGTACACCCAATAACGCTTAGAATAGTCATCCACAAATGTGATGAACCAATATCGACCACCAAGTGATATCATCTTGATGGGTCATCAAACATCAGTGTGCACGTAGTCCAATATGCCTATCGTCCTATGTACGGCTGTCCCGAACTTCATCTTTGTCTTCTTGCCAAGAACGTAGTGCTCACAGAATTCTATCTTTCCACTCTTGATTCCTTTCAATAGCCCCTACCTACACAAAGCATGTAGTGATTTTTTACATGTGTGCCCAAATCTGTAATGTTAAAGTCTGCTCGTGTTCGCCTCTGAAACAACGGAAGCTACCTAGCCAAGCTCAGTGCTCCCCTTCAGATAATAAAGGTTCCTACTGCGGACTCCCTTCATCACTACCAAATGTACCTTAGTAACTTTTGCTACAGTGTTCTCAAAAGTCACATTGGATCTCTTTGCCTCCAAATCTCCAACAGAAATAAGATTCTTTTTTAACTGAGGAACAAATCTCATTTCATTCGGCTCTCAAAGAAATCCATCGCGCATTCGAATCCTGACGGAACCTATCCCAAAAATATCACAGGATTGATCATTTCCCATGACTACCACGCCCCCATCGAGATTCTCGAAAGATGCAAACCAATCTCGTTGGGGAGTCACATGATAAGTAGCACCAGAATCCAACATCCAATCTGATGCATCCGCATGGTTCACCTCTGGAGTAATCAATAGAGAAAAACAGGAATCATCTGAATCATCACCTCTAGCAACATTCACCTCATTGGCCTTCAGGCCCTTCGTCTTGCTATTCTCTTTCTCTTTGAGCTTTGGGCAATCTCTCTTTCAATGTCCTTATTCTTTGCAGAAAACACACTAGTTCTTTGCTAATTAATAGTGACTTCTAGACTTTGACCCGCCTCTATTGCCACCTCTCGGATAGGGACTCTTTCCTCTCGTTAACAAGACCTCTCCTGAAGTGCTAGCTCTGAAAATCTTTTTATCCTTCCTTCTCAGATCGTAATTCGTCAACGCATTAGTCACTTCAATATATGTGATGGAAGATCTATCGTTCAACAAAATGAGCACGAATGTATCATACTCCTCATCAGGTAAGGAGCCTAATAAAATAATCGTCTTGTACTCATCCGTTACCTTTTCATCAACGTTCGCTAAGTCAGATAATAACTTTGTGTAGTTGTTCACATAATCCGTAAGTGAAGTACCCCTGAACATCTAGAATCTGAATAATCTTCGTAGCAAGTGCAAACAGTTCTTAACACTCTTCGTAAGATATTTGTTATTAAGAATGTCCCATATTTTCATCACAGATATCACGTCAATCACATCGTATTTCAACTCTTGTTCCAAATAAGACCTAATTACCCCACAAGCGTTTCGATTCATCTTGTCTCATACCGCCTCATCATACTTTAGTGGCCTCTCATGGATCATGATGGTCTCCTCTAAGTTATGAGCATTCAAAACATCTTGCACATAGCTCATCCACAAACCAAAGTTAATTTTACCATCATACTTCACAACACTGATCTTCGTATTCTGAAGTGCAACCTGAACTGTACTCGTCATCGCCTTGCTGATTTCACTAACTTCTTCTCTCATTACAAACTAACTCTAATTATTAATACGAGTCGCGGTGCGAGTACCTTTGATCGCGGAATTATCAAAGGTAGCTTAAGAAGAGGATGACAGAAAACACAAGAACAATTCAGTATGTGACGAAAGAAAATACCCTCTCTAGATTATGAGTACGAAAAGATTACAATCCCTCTCTCACAATCTCACTAGAATCAAGAACAAGCTCTCAATTCTCTCTAAACCCTAATCTCTCTTGATTAGAATCTCACTTTGATTACATCTCATTTTCTCTAGATCAAAACTGATCTCTCTTAGACCTAATCTCCTTAGATCTTCATCTCTAACAATCTCCTCTTTATAGGGTTTACAATGTGGTGGCAATCTGATAAATAATCAAAACCAAACCCAGCTAGGATTCCCTCAAACAGAAACCAAATCGGCCTGGGAAACCCTCAATCAGTCGACTCATGATCGACTCATGCTCACCAGTCGACTCATGGTCAACCCAAAACGTGCACAAACTGTGCTGGCCTGCATGAGTCGACTCATGATTTCATGAGTCGACTCAGTAGAAGCATTTTGCTATCTGGAGGCGATTTCTTGAGTCGACTCATCAACCGTCAGTCAACTCATCAGGCTGAGAACTGAAATCTTTGATTCTTCGTTCTTCCGACTCCATTCACGCTTCATCCTATGCTTCGTTGTGTCGCTTCACACCACTATTCTCAAGATATCATGAGAATCACCTATCCTCAAGCTCCCATGAGGATCGCTAAGCTCCCGAAGCAGAGAAGAAGATACACACATATCAATTGTAAAGAAAGATTCGTACTTGATAGAATTGAGAAATTACCCAACTGAACCCTAGATAAGATTCCTACTCGATCTTCTAACCATACGAGGAAAGCAAGATCTCCAATGGCAACTCCGCAACGCTATCTCCACCGAAGCCTAGATCTTCAAGACCCAAGTTTCAAACAATGAATCTTCCTCCACCCAATGCAAAACCTTAGATCTGAAAATATGAGCTCTGATACCACTTATTGCACGTGCTCGCAAACCAACCGAGTCGGTGAGTGATGAGAGAAGAACCAAACACGAGTGCAATTCACAAAATTAACAGTCAAAATCACACAAACACAGAGATTTACGTGGTTCGGCAAATTGCCTACGTCCACTGAGAGAGGATGTGGAGATTTTACTATATGGAGGAGAAACAACGGGTTACAATCTCTCAACTCTCAAAATAACCCAACCAATGATCTCACACTCCCTCACAATAATCTCCCTCACAAAACTGCTCAAAACAATGATAATTCTCTAGTTAATCTCTGGTTCAAAACCCTAAAAAGACGTGTTTCTATTTATATCAAAACTCAATCCAAAACAGGCTAGGAAATCAACTTCAGCCCGTATCCGCTTTCGGTCGACCAGTGCTCCTCTATCGGTCGACTGATCTACCTCCATCGGTCGACCAATAGAGAACCATCGGTCGACCGTCCAGAGCAAGGTTTTCGGACCCTATAATCTGCACAAGATCGGTCGATCGGTCCTATGCGATCGGTCGACCGACCCGAGAGTTTTCCTGTAGTGCTGATGTTGCACGTTTTTCCACATTTCTCAACGATTCCTTTGACGTTTTCAACATTTCCAACCGTACACAATTCAGAAAATCAATTTGTGTCCGCCAAAATTAAAGGTTCGTTTGTACTCAATCAGTTCCTGCCTCCAACCAGCTTCAGAAGCCTAAAAAGCTTTTCTCCCTTCAACTCTCCTTGGACTCTTGTATCTTGCAAAATCCTTTCTTCATTAGCAGGCCAGGTAAATTTTCTACATATAAACAAGATTAGTAATTAATAAAACTTAGGAGACTAAAAGAAGTTTTCCTTTTGCTAGGGGAAAAAGAAATCTCTTACTTTTTTCATCCCATATGATGCGGACCATAGTTATAAGTTTACAACTGTCAAACCCATTCTATCTTTGTTGCAATATTAACATATCAGACTCTCCATAGGTTCCACGGGATAAGTAGTGATCAAGGCATTTAAGATTAATGAAAATTATGTGCCTGTCTAAGAAAAATCCATGTGGAATTTGCAAGAATTAAGAGATTGATGAGAACAACTCTTCATCTTCCAGACACAAACACAGATTCGTCTTGTTCAGAAATGCTTTCATGGATCAGTTTTCTAGTATGCAATTGTTTTTGTAAGGGTGCCCACACGACAATTCTAGAAGAACTAACTAGGAGTGGTATTGAATTTGATTGGATCATAATACTAAGGCGTTCGTATTTGAATTCGTCTACAATTTTCAAGAATTTGCTTCTTTGGATCCGGATGTGAACCTGAATGCTTCTTCCAGTCTAACATATTTTCTTCTAACGATAAAATATTTTGTATTTGATTTAATTTAAATATCTTTTAGAATTATGAATTAAAGAGTTTTTCTTCATTTGATTGGTATACTCACTGGACTAGCCATATTCATAGACCACACAATAATGTTTACATAACATCATCTAACAAAATTCAAATGAAAAACATAAAATATATATACACACACATATATACACTAGTATGGTGCACGTGCGTTGCACGTGTGTCCATTTTTATGTTTATATGTAGGCTATAAGTGCGCATTGCAATGATAAGTTTATGTATCTAACGTATAATTTTATTATATATTAGTATTTCAAATTAGTTTGATTTCCATTAACACTTTATTAGATCAAATCAGTTTTTCCAATCATAAAATTTATACATTCTATTTAGGGTAAATTTTACAAATGTCCCAGGATAAAGCCCTCGAATTTTTAAAATGTCACAAAACTCTTTAAGTTTTGAGGTTCGCAAAAAACCACATTCAAACCCTAAAAGTGTGAAACATAATTTTTATTGGTAAAAATATCACCCTGCATAATTTTACTCATATGTGAAAAAGTACGAAGTAAGGATTAATGCTATTAAGAATGATTTTTTGAAAATTGTTGAAAGTTTAAGAGGATTAAGATCGCCA
>NC_033801.1:130957912-131002280 GCF_001876935.1 Asparagus officinalis | reverse complement strand
AGTGACATTTTGCAAGTTAATGGTATTATCTAATAAATCCAAATTTAAGGGGTTTTCTAAAAGTCTAAAAAAACACTTAAATACCTTATATTTTCATCTTCCTTAATCTTATACATCCCAAATTTTAAAAAGTTTGCACTCACATACCCAGCTTGTTTAAACATGGCAAATTAGTATATTATATTAGTTGAACAACTGAGTATTTGCATGTGCTACTCACATGTCAATTATGGCTTTGTTTTACCCTAATTGGTTGTTTTATTTACATTTTTACCTACCTTGTTACTATGGGAGGAGGCTAATTTCAGCCAAGGGTAATTTGGTCTTACCCTAAAAAATTAACTCTATTTAGAAATTTTAATGGAAAAAATTGATATCCTTGATATATATATTTCTCCTTCGTTACCTTGTTCTTGATCTAAATTAAAGTTGAGCTATGATTTAATTGTTTGCAAGAAACAACATTGGTAAAAAAGAAACTTATAACACGAATTAAGAAACATTAGTTAGCTAATAATTTGTTTTGATAAATCCAAAGAGATGTATGGTCTAATTCTTCTCCTCCCGTGGCCATGTCATTCATTAGCCTTTTGAGATGATACTTTAAGGTTTTGAATTTTATTATTAATTCATTATTCACATGATTTTACTAAACTATCAGCCAATTTAGTAATCAAATTATTCTTGACTTGCTGTTGTGCCAAAAATCTTATGATACGAGTAGATATATGTGAAAAAATAGTCTTATACCTCTCCTCTCATTACCTAGTTATTGATCTAGATTGACATTCGCAATAGTTTAATGGATTGCATTAAACAACATTGACATAGAAGAGAATTTTTTATAATAAACCTAATAACTCAAGTTCAAAATTTTCTTACTTAGCAAATAACTTATTCTAATTTGATTTTTTATAATAAACCTAATAACTCAAGTTCAAAATTTTCTTACTTAGCAAATAACTTATTCTAATTTGTTTTTGAAATGCTAGTTTATTGACTCTACTTAGCAAATAACTTATTCTAATTTGTTTTTGAAATGCTAGTTTATTGACTCAAGATTTATAATTAATAAGTTTATTGCATAATTTCACTGAACGAATAGCTACTTTTAGTTTCATGAATTTCAATAAAAATGTTATGATATAAGAACTAAGAAGCTAAAATAGATCGCCAATGCAAGAGATCAAATCATTCTTCGTCAATCAAATCAACATTCAGTTTTAAAAATTAAACAACAAATCAAATTCTTCTAATCAAAGATTAAAACAAAGATAAAAAAAGATGAATAGATTTGCGACCTTGTAAAATTGTCAATATACTCTTTATTTTTTATTTTTCTTTTCATCATTCAGTTTTATTCCACCAACATTTTCAATGAATCTGATATGAACATGTCGTTATAATATATTAAATTGACTTAGCTATTACTTAAACTATTTAATTAATTATAATTAATTTACTAATATAGAATAATTTTAGCCTCAAACTGATAAGCTACATAATTAAGATAGGAGTTTCTTTTTACTCCTTAAATTCAATGCACGTAATCATGTAAAGAATCACTAAAAACTTCATAGATAACAAAATGTCGCATAATTATAGTTTTGAGAACAAAATAGAATGTGAAAATGTATAGAAACTTTAATTATTATTCATTACATGAATCATTTACTTTTACATCATCTCCAAAAAAGGGTAAAAAATAGTTGAACACCTTAGATCTTAGTCTGTAGCAATGTTGATCAAGAAAAGAACATGAAAATTATAAAGATTGTAGAGAAAGTGAGCTCGAGAATGCCAAAGTCGCAAGCAGCAAAGAGAGCTAGATTTGGCTGAGAGTTAGTAAAGTAATTCTTCGCTCCCTTAAAGAGATGTTGTTTAGCATCACTTTATGTAGAGTTTCATGTTCATCGACATACTTGAAGCATTGATATAGTGTCAATGGCACAATCATGTTGGAATGGATCTAAGGTCGTCCAATGAGCATGATGTAAGAGCATCTCCAACAGCTTCCCCATCTTCTTGAAATACTCAAATTTGGTGAATATAGAGCCTTTTTTTGGTCCAACAGATTCCCCATCTCATTCCCCAAAATAGGGAAGGAGGAGAAAAAATAGGGAGCCTTCCCCAAATCTGCAGCATTCTCCAAATTTTTTGGGGAGAGCTTTATTATTGTAATAAATGCGATTTTTCAAAATGGGGAAGCTGTTGGAGTTGGAGCAAAAATAATTTGGAGAATATGACTTTTGTTTCTCCATTTTGGAGAAAATTTTGGGGAAACTGTTGGAGATGCTCTAAGGTGTTTTAACGTTGATGACATAACACGCCACTTCAGTCTTCCAAGTCACCAATTTAACATTTGAGTTAGACTTTCCCGAGTGACCAGCTACTGCTAGAGTTGAATCTGAAGATGGCAGCAATAGTTTTCGAAAGCTTCTAAAGGGAAATGCCTAAGAATCTAAGGAGCCTCTGCAGGATTATGCTGAAGGTAGAACCTAGGTCGATGTGAATGCTTTCCACCTTCGCCGACCCTACATACCCAGTATAATAGAGGGGTCCGTTGAGATGATAGTCTTTGATGAGCATTTCAGCCAAAGTGAAGGTGATGCAAGGCTTTTGCTGTTCTCATTGATAGCGCTGCTTGTATTCTTCATCTTAGAGAGGTTCGGACATATGGGTGAGAAACACTTTGTTATCATTTAAGGCCTCTTTCAAAGCCTCTCTTGTATTCTTAGACAAACGTAGAAGTTTAGATAAGGTTATACGAGTTGGGATGTTAGCTAACTGAGCCATGATAACATACTGGACGTTGGAGTCAGGCTGTCAGCCAATGGGCTTTACAATGTTTTCTTCAATCGAGTCTCATTTTGCTTGGTCAATACAGTTTGCTTAAGAGTGTCCCGACTGATCATAATTCTTTAAACAATCTTTACCAGATTTCGTCCCAGACATGACAATTTTCTCTGAATCTTTGAGTCAATAAACTTATAGAGATTTCTCTCCTACAATTTTAGAGATGACATTAGAGGATTTCATCTTGTGTTAACCCTTCAACTTTGGAGTCCAATGTCCGTCTTGAAGGAGGTCGGGATGATTCTACATTATTCCTCTCCTCATTGTAGTGAGAGGGACCAAGTCTTGGCTTTGTTGATTTTGTTGGTCATGATTAATCACTTCTATCCTCGTAGTGGGAATGGGGACAACTCCATCTTAGGCTTGGATCTCCGGCGTAGACCCAAACTGAAGAGTCGCTATGCTAGTAGTGACTTTTATTTGCTCAGGTCGGAGCTTGACGATTCTCGAGTTGACACAAGTTTATATTTTATCCTTGTGACTATAATAATTTTTTATCGGGTGTCCTAACGTTCTATGATAGAGATAGTAATTAGGATCATCAGTCTTTCCAATCTCCTCAGGACGTCTAACTTCTAGAAACTTTAACCGGTTGCCCTTGTTGAGGACATGGAAAATGGGTACCATATACTCATCTTAGGAGTAAGTGCGTTGAACGTTCTTCCTAGGCTCCTTTTTCTAGTTGTCAGGCTTTTTGACCTCGATGTGTCTTTGGCTTTCAACTAGGAGGATTGTTCCCATTTGCCCTTACCCCCTTTGCGGTTGGTGCAAGGATCAAAATTGTTGAAGTGTTCTATCGATTTCTCTACGATCTCGGCTTGCTCTATCAAGTCTTTCTAAATGTGAGTTGTGACAGCACTCATATGAGCTCTATACGACCCAAGAAGTTGTGTTGACAAGTTTGAAGTAACATCAACATCAGCATATCTTAACATAGCAACATTAAATTACAAAATTGCTCAATGAAATCCCTGACTGAATCATCTCCTCTTTGCTTTTCAAAGAGAAGTCTGGCCATGGTGATATCTGATTGTTTCTTGTGGAACTGGGTGAGAAACTTAGATTCAAAATCAGCCTAGGATTAATCGATCCTTAGGGCCAATTTTGAAACCAATCAAAGGCTACCCCCTGAAAGGTGCTGATAAAATATTGTGCCTTGATGACATCATTTCCTACTACATTCACTATTTGTTGATGGAAGTAGTATATATGTTGGTTTGGAGAACCTTTGCCATCGAACGTATGTTTGAACTTCATCGGGTACAAAACTGAGTCCCACTTGATGGGGCAAGATTGAGTGATTCCAACCTTCTTTAGCTCAGTTTGCTATATGAGAGCATTGAGCTATTTTTGGAGGTCCTCAAGGACCTTTGTCTCCTGACTTGGCTTAGAAGATGCTAATAATTATAACCCTAAATGAATAGATCTTCATCTTCTTGATGCTCTTTCTCTAGGAAAATTTCTATAATTGGTCGTTTCCCCTTCAAAGAACACGGATGAGGTTGAGAAGCCACCATGAGCTGACCAAGCATCTTTTCCCATTGCTTGAATTGCTCTTCTGAAGCTTTTTTTTTTTGCTTCCATTTGTTAGAGAAGATCTTCTTATTCTGTCATATGTACAGCCCTTTATTGCTCTTGACTCAAGCTAGAAGTCACATTTGATGCAATGACAAAATTGACGTCACTGGTAATGGGCTCATTTCCCTAAGGCGTAGGTTGTGGTACATGTGCTTAGAGGGGGGAGTAGTCAAAAGGGATCGCCGCCCCTTACCTTAATCTCGTGTGATGATACACCCGGTTAGTTTCTAGAAATATACTCCTGATATCAGGGGAGTATCCGGGATCAGAAGGATTGTGGACATCTTCCTCTTCATCCCCAGAGATGACACTAGTTATATTGACTGTGAACTCTTGGAGATTGTTTTTACCATTTCGGGTGTGACATAATCTTTTAATCCTAGACTTCTGAAGGCTCAGGATTTTGACTAAAATCATTAAAGACCGATTCCTTTTCAAGGATAGCTTTGAATTGGAAATTCTTTTGACCTACCGAAATAACTTCTCTCAGAGTGGCACATTGCTGAATTGGAATGTTGATTGGAGAAATTTGATAAAATTTTCTTGTTATTTATAGTGATTTGGTAGGAGAGGAATAGTTGTAACGTTTTTTTATCATTAGTGCATATAAAGTTATGTTAGTGTAGCATGAGTTGGTGGAGGAGTGTTATGAGTGAGTGGTTATTTGAAAAATTGATGGCAATCAATTAGGAGGTTATGAAAAATTGGGCATGTATGTCTTCACGTATGTTGCAGGGATGTGCAAGCAATGGGGAGGTTATAAAAAAAAATTGAGCATGTATGTACGAATGGATGTACTGGAGGGTATTTTGGGTAGAAATGTTTTAACATGACAACCCACTTTTATAATAGTATTAATTAAATTAGATAAGCACAATGTAAATGAGTATTTGATCATCAAAAGGATTGAACATCTGATAATCACATTCAAATCATTCAATAGACAGATACTAAGACATATTTCATTTCTCATAAATGACAATGAAAATCAAATTTGAATAAGTATTTAATCCAACAAACACTAAACTATGTGATAATTATTTAATCATGTTCCCACCCTAGCACATAGAGACTAAACAAGTAGACAATCTGTCTTAAGCCCGCAAAGCTCAGCAACCCACAACCTGTACCTGAATTGGTAGAAATTTCTTCAGACGTATTCCAATTCAAGTATCTCACATCTACATTATGACCATGGCAGCTTGAATAAGCAGGCGTACAAGGCTATAACAATCCTAAACTAATTCACCAATCAAACTACTCCTAGAAAATACATGTTGAGTTCAGTATGATTGAGCCATTACCCCAATTCTGCAACAGAAACATTCTTATTAACTACTAAATCATTTTTCTCAACCAAAAAAAAAAGACAACTACATGAATATATTGGTTTCACTTTCATCATTATACGGACACAATCAGGCCAGCGGAAAATACAAAATACTTGTTTGAATAAACAACTAGAATGAAAGAATTATCAATAATGGTAAACAGGAAAGGATTAATACAACAAAAAATTGACCTAAGAATAAGAAATATCCAGAAGAACTCATCGTGATGTTCTAGGGCAAAAGATCCAAAGAAAGTTGAAGGCGGTGAAAGCTCTCATAACAAACTATTCGGAGATCAATTGATGCTTTGCAAACGAAATTGAGAGGAGTAGAGTACGTACGCTTCCAGAATCTTACGATCTTCATCCTCTTGCTGATGATCCCGATATGGCCGACCTTAGATCGGTAGCGGTACGAAACCATGACTCGATCGCTTCCCCTTCCCCTCCCCTGGGTTTAGGTTCGGAGTGCTGGGTACTAGTAGTCCCTGTGAGCGGAGGGAGGACAGAACGAGAGCGATTCGGTTCCCTCCTCTCTGTCTCCAGTCGGGCGCAAATAAGCGGAGCTGCACCCGGCCCAAACTGCAGCCCATAAAACGAGGCGCTCGTATTTTTTTTTTTTTTGGAAAAATGCTTCCAGTTCCCAAAACCTAAGAACCTCCACCTCAAGACTTTTTCAACGCTCTCGAAACCCCGAATTCGTAACAACTATGCACTGAGCCCCCAAAATACAAAGCCCAAGAATTTTACATAGCTAAAGACTATAATACATTTTATCTTTCTTATGGGCATTGATCACCTCCTCCTGCTCCAGCGCTTCTCCCTGGTGTCACTATCCCCGACCGTCGTCGTCCCTTTCGGCGTCCGCGAGCTCAGTTTTGACTTCAAGGGCACCATCGCTTTCGCCACCGGCGCCGGCGAGAAGTTGGGAAAGGGCTAGTGAAACCATTGGATCTGAAGCTCAAGATCTAGAGAGCAGAGAAGCGACTGAGAGTGTTAAAGGGGATCTGACCGTTGATTTCGATAGCGGGAGGACGAAGGGCGTGACTCGAGAGTTTTCCTGATTGCAAGTAATTCCCGTCCAGTTAAAACAAATTGAAGTGTCGTTCCTCTAATTGAGGTCGTGGCTTTTGTGGATTTTGCTGAGGAAATCGAGCAGAGCATGTTTGTCCTCCACTCGGTCGGCGTTTGCGAGCATAAAAATCGCCGAAAATAGCAAGAAAATGAGTTTCAGCTTCATCTTCAGAGCACTACAAGAGCTCTCTCAGATGACTTCAATGTTTTTTATTTTTCTTTTGCTTTTTCGTTGATGGGACGATGAAATCATCTGAGATGATGAGCCTCATTGATTTTGTTTTTTTTTTCTTGGGTTATCTTAAATAGCTTGTAGTGGGATTTTACTTAGTTGCAATCGCCGAAAATAGCAAGAAAATGAGTTTCAGCTTCATCTTCAGAGCACTACAAGAGCTCTCTCAGACAACTTTAATGTTTTTTATTTTTCTTTTGCTTTTTCGTTGATGGGATGATGAAATCATCTGAGATTATGGGCCTCATTGATTTTGGTTTTTTTTATTTTCTTGGGTTATCTTAAATAGCTTGTAGTGGGATTTTACTTAGTTGCAACCCCCGTGTGTAATCTCCGAGATAAAAATTATAGTGGGATCTCTGAGATATGGATTGTTATTGAGAAAAGAGGAGATATGAATTGTTATTGAGAAAAGGGAAGCTTTTAACGCCAAAAGCCAAGTGATTTACGGGTTAGTTGTTAAGGTTACGAGTTGATTGTTAAGCTTACGTGTTGATTGTTAAGATTACAGGTTGGTTGTTAAGGTTATACATGTTGGTTGTTAAAGTTACGGGTTGCTAGTTAAGGTTACGGTTGGTTGTTAAGGTTATACGCGTTGGTTGATAACCTTAAAAATCAACACGTAAAATTCACAACCAACGTGTAATCTTAACAAGCAAACATGTAACATTTACAACCAACCCGTAAAACCTTCATAAAAATGAAAAAAAGGAAGGAAATTAAAAAAACTTTAATTTTTTGGACTTTTACTATAATAATTTATAAAAATAAAAAGCAATAATAAATTTTTGGACTTCTACGATGATCTATACATTTGTTTTAGGTGGTTAGAGTGAGCTGATTTTTTTCACCTTTAATTTTCATGAAATTTTTAAAAGCCAAGAGATTTACATGTTGGTTGTTAAGGTTACGGGTTGCTTGTTAAGCTTACGCGTTGATTGTTAAGGTTACAGATTTATTGTTAAGGTTATACGTATTGGTTGTTAAAGTTAAGGGTTGCTTGTTAAGGTTACGGTTGGTTGTTAAGGTTATATGTGTTGCTTGTTAATGTTACGGGTTAGTTGTTAAGGTTACGCGTTAGTTGTTAAGATTAAGCGTTAATTGTTAAGGTCATACGCGTTAATTGTTAAGGTTACGGGTTGCTTGTTAAGGTTACGCGTTGGTTGCTAAGGTTAAGCTTTGGTTGTTAAGGTCATACGCGTTGTTTGTTAATGTTACGGGTTGCTTGTTAAGGTTACGCGTTGTCTGTTAATGTTACGTGTTGCTTGTTAAGATTACAATTAACATTAACAACCAACCCGTAAATTTAACAATCAACGCGTAACCTTAACAATCAACCCGTAACCTTAACAATTAACGCGTATGACCTTAACAATTAACGCTTAACCTTAACAACGAACACGTAACCTTAACAACCAACCTGTAACATTAACAAGCAACACGTATAACCTTAACAACCAACCGTAACCTTAAAAAGCAACCCGTAACTTTAACAACCAACGCGTATAACCTTAACAACCAACATGTAACCCTAACAATCAACGCGTAAACTTAACAAGCAACTCGTAATCTTAACAACCAACCAGTAAATCACTTGGCTTTTGGCGTTAAAAGCTTCTCTTTTCTCAATAACAATTCATATCTCCTCTTTTCTCAATAACAATCCATATCTCAGAGATCCCACTACAATTTTTATCTCGGAGATTACACACGGGGTTGCTATTAAGTAAAATCCCACTACAAGCTATTTAAGATAACCCAAGAAAATAAAAAAAACCAAAATCAATGAGGCCCATAATCTCAGATGATTTCATCGTCCCATCAACGAAAAAGCAAAAGAAAAATAAAAAACATTGAAGTCGTCTAAGAAAGCTCTTGTAGCGCTCTGAAGATGAAGCTGAAACTCATTTTCTTGCTATTTTCGGCGATTGCAACTAAGTAAAATCCCACTACAAGCTATTTAAGATAACCCAAGAAAATAAAAAAAACCAAAATCAATGAGGCCCATAATCTCAGATGATTTCATCGTCCCATCAACGAAAAAGCAAAAGAAAAATAAAAAACATTGAAGTCGTCTAAGAAAGCTCTTGTAGCGCTCTGAAGATGAAGCTGAAACTCATTTTCTTGCTATTTTCGGCGATTGCAACTAAGTAAAATCCCACTACAAGCTATTTAAGATAACCCAAGAAAATAAAAAAAACCAAAATCAATGAGGCCCATAATCTCAGATGATTTCATCGTCCCATCAACGAAAAAGCAAAAGAAAAATAAAAAACATTGAAGTCGTCTAAGAAAGCTCTTGTAGCGCTCTGAAGATGAAGCTGAAACTCATTTTCTTGCTATTTTCGGCGATTGCAACTAAGTAAAATCCAACTACAAGCTATTTAAGATAACCCAAGAAAATTAAAAAAAAACAAAATCAATGGGGCCCATAATCTCAGATGATTTCATCGTCCCATCAACGAAGAAGCAAAAGAAAAATAAAAAACATTGAAGTCGTCTGAGAAAGCTCTTGTATCGCTCTGAAGATGAAGCTGAAACTCATTTTCTTGCTATTTTCGGCGATTGCAACTAAGTAAAATCCAACTACAAGCTATGTAAGATAACCCAAGAAAATTAAAAAAAAATCAATGGGGCCCATAATCTCAGATGATTTCATCGTCCCATCAACGAAAAAAGTAAAAGAAAAATAAAAAACATTGAAGTCATCTGAGAGAGCTCTTGTGGTGCTCTGAAGATGAAGCTGAAACTCATTTTCTTGCTATTTTCGACGATTTTTATGCTCGCAAATGTCGACCTAGCGGAGGACAAACAGGCTCTGCTCGATTTCCTCAGCAAAATCCACAAAAGCCACAACCTCAATTAGAGGAACGACACTTCAATTTGTTTTAACTGGACGGGAATTACTTGCAATCAGGAAAACTCTCGAGTCATCGCCCTTCGTCCTCCCGCTATCGAAATCAACGGTCAGATCCCCTTTAACACTCTCAGTCGCCTCTCTGCTCTCCAGATCTTGAGCTTCAGATCCAATGGTTTCATTGGCCCTTTCCCCACTTCTCGTCGGCGCCGGTGGCGAAAGCGATGTCGCCCCCAAAGTCGAAAACTGAGCTAGCGGACGCCGAAAGGGACGACAGCGGTCGGGGACAGGGACACCAGGGAGAAGCGCCGGAGGCCCATTATGTGTGTGTGTGTTTTTGTTCATCCGTTGAAGTCCGAAGGGCCGAGAAGGAAAGGGCGTTAGGCCCAATATGTGCCTTGTAAAGCGGGGCCCGGGATTGCTTGTCCAATGACAGCGCGTCGCTTGGGGTGGGTGGAGACCGTCACGAGGCCCACACCGCCCTGATCCCGCGTTTCCCGCTTCCCTCGGAAGGACCGCCTATATTGTCTTCACTCTTCAGAAGGAAGGAAGAGGCGAGGGGGGAGAGAGGATGGAAGATTTGATTATTCCAAAGAAACCTTCTTTCGTTATTCTTTGTTATCCTTGCTACATGGTATACTACCCTCCTCCTTATTCTACTGCCGCCGCAGCTGCTGCTGCTACCTGTACCTCGATAGCTGATCCGATTTTGACCTCCCTGGCTACTGCATGCTGACAGCTCCATTCCCCACCCCTGCACGTACCCCCCTCGTTTTCCGTTGCTCGATCGATCGAAGAGTGGGCGATGAGTGTCTCGTACGTATGTATTTACTCGATCCCCTTCCTCCCCACCTCGGTATCTGCTCTCCAGATCCACCTCTCTCGCTCCCCACCTTCTTCTTCTTCTTCTCACTCTATTTCCCTCCGCTTTCGCTTTGGCTTTTGCTTTGCTCCCTTTTTCCGTTACAAGCCATACACACACTGACACACCATTAACCCCCTCTCTCCGCTGTTATTTCTACTCCCTCCCTCTCTCTCTCTCTCTCTCTCTCTCTCTCTCTCTCTCTCTCTCTCTCTCTCTCTCTCTCTCTCTCTCTCTCTCTCTCTCTCTCTCTCTCTCTCTCTCAAATTAAAGGCTGCTCTGCTCTCTTCCAAACAGGTCCGTCGATGCTAGCTAGCTTTCTCTCTTCCTTCATTAATTCCTTCCCTCCATCGATCATCACCTCGATCTAAATCCAAAATTATATCAGAATCTCAGTTAGTTAATGACTTCACTAGCTTCTTCTCTGATCGCTCTGAATGCAAGTGATCAACTGTTAGGCTAATTAAGCTTAGTTCCAGTATATATGTCTTTAATTTTCTACGATTAATAATTAATAGGCTAGCTATAGCTTTAATTGTTCTTTTATTATTCTTTCAGGTGTTTGTAAATGTCTTCGGATTCCAAAGTGCCCTCATCAGATGCTGAGGAACCTATCTCGAGGAACGAAGATAAAAGCAATGGTGATGCGGCGGCTGACGAGATCCTAAACGGTTTGTTGACCCATGGAAGGAAGACGTGCAGCGTTCAAGCCGCGGGCGACAGGTCCGCTTATTTTCTCTAGCTAGAGCATCCCATCAACTGTACGTTACCATTGTTTTTTGATCCTCCCGTACGTCCAGATACTAGGCGCCTGAAGTTACATATATGTGTAAAAAAAGAGAAGAAAAAATAAAATAAAATAAAAGGATATTCACAACCCTTCAGCATGCACATTTGTCTCTAATACGCTATGCATACGGTTAGCCCTACCGTCAGCTGTACGTAATCTACAGTACTTGACATGCATAACCCTGACGTACACCATATCCGCTTTAAGTTCTATGTACTATATCTTCTAATTATGTAATTATTTGATACGTACGGAGCGAAAGACGCAAATTAAAGCTTATGGGTAAGGGTACAGCATCTTTATGTCGTTGAATCCTCCTTCCATTAATATAATTAAGTTTCTTGTTTGGCTCGATCGTCCGGTGCAGATTAGCTAGCGGAAATGGGAAACAGAAGAACGGATATTCTAAAAGAGCGTCCGGGCCCCTTTTATCTGGAGTATGTTATTGCTTTTCTTCTTGCAGCATGATACTGCTGAATAAGGTTGTTCTTTCCACCTATAATTTTGATGCCGGCGTATCGTTGATGTTATACCAGGTAAGGCATTTCAAACAACCTAGCTCACCAGATTTAGTATACGCGCACGGTTTAAATATTATGTCCTTTGTTTATAATCTGTCCGCTAGCTACGCTTTCGGATCATCTTCTTCGACCGGACGGAAGTATCTTTCAAGCACAGAAAAGGGGTACTTAATGTGGCTATATATGTTTTCTTTGGAAAAGAAAATTAATTACCGATACATAATATGTTATTTGCAAAAAAAAAAGAATCATGAAGAAGTTTATAGAGCTAGTACGTAGCACTACCATCTTTCTCCGTAGCGTATTTCTCTAGCTAGGTGCCAAACCATACTGGTGCTGAAAAATGACACCCTTCTTATATCAACATAAATTTAGACATTCATCGTCAGAGCGCGATCAACTCACTAATATTGACTAATGCGTATTAATTTATGCTTCTTGTATGTTCTGCAGTCTCCGTATCTTGTTCTAAATCAGTTATAGTACATCTTTTAATCAACCTTAAATGTTTAATTATCATGGTGGCTTCAGTTTGCCGCTTTCTTCTCTTTCATAATTATGGAGTGTTGTTGCTTCTCCTTTGTTGCATAAGCTTAAACAACATAACCATTAATGTGACCTTCTTGTCTGTATGCTTAATTTAGTTTCTTCTTGTTCGTTATGAAGATGACACTGAACAACTTATCAATGCAGAATCTTATATCTGTCATTATTGTGGTAGCTTTGGGATTGCTTGGAGTTGTGTCGACAGAAAAGCTCACGTGGAAGCTGATTCGAGTCTGGATTCCTGTCAATGCTATATTTGTCGGCATGCTGGTGACAGGCATGTACAGGTATAATTAGGCTATGAATTCACCTGAAGGGCCTAAAGGAAAGATTTAATGCTAATTTAGAGGAAACTTTAATTTCGTTATAATCATGTTCCTCTTTCTCTCTTTACCTCTTTTTCTCTCAGTTTGAAGTACATAAATGTTGCTATGGTTACAATCTTGAAGAACTTGACGAACATCCTAACAGCTATCGGAGAGATGTATCTTTTCAGGAAGCATCAAAATGGCAAAGTTTGGACTGCCCTTTTTCTAATGGTTTGCATTTGTATCTTTGTTCCTCTTCATTTTTTGAACTTTACTTCTTTCTTATAAATGAACTATGCATCATTAAGGAATAGATCTTCTATTATATGGGTGAGGTCAAAACGTGAGGTCGTGTTTTAATGTGCTTTAACACTCATTAAGAAATTAGTAGTATTAGCAGGTACTATTTAGTTAAGCTGTAAGGATTTTCCAGACTGCATAGATAATCCAGAGGAAATTTTGCAACTATTTGTGCATCAGAACTTTTGCTCCGGCCCGACCAATCTGTTTTCCTTTGGCATTATTAATATTAAAAATGTTAAAGAAGGAAAACATGTTTTAGTTGTGAACTTTTTCTGTTTGCCCATTCATGCCTCGCTCTTTAGTTTTCCTGATTGACAAAAACAATAATCTGGTGTGGATCAGGCAGATTGTAATTGTATGTCTATTAAATCATATGAAATCCGGCCTTGTATTCTTACTGACATGGTGTGTACTTTCAGATCATATCGGCTGTAAGTGGGGGAGTCACTGATCTCTCTTTTGATGCAGTTGGCTATACATGGCAGATTATGAACTGCATTCTCACTGCAAGCTATTCAGTAAGTCATTTGATACCTGGAAATATTTTTGGCCTGATGATTATTTGCTTTTGGAAAATGTAACTGTTGTACCAAAGCAAGTTGCATTTATGTTTTAAAACCTTCTTGCAAATATCTAAGAAGCCTGTCTTGACGGAGGTTTGAGTTCCTACAATAAGAGAAGCAATGAAATAAACTTTTGCGGCTAGATGATATGCCTTTCATGAAAATTATATCAATAACGATCTTAAAAGTAGCATAATCTTTCTTTACCTCTAAGAATATGCAGATATTGACGAAGCTATCTATGGCATATTTTGCATACCAGAAGCCTATTCTGCTCATGTTTTTCCAATAGTATTTAGTGTTTTCTGCTTTTTAGCTTCTGACATCTGTTCTTTTACCTTTATGAAAGCTAACGTTGCGACGTGTAATGGATACCGCAAAACAATCAACTCGATCTGGTTCCCTTAACGAAGTGTCCATGGTGCTACTGAACAATTCGCTGTCATTACCTTTTGGAATTTTCTTGATCCTGTTCTTCAATGAGTGGGAGTATGTCCAAAAAGCGTAAGTGCTCAATATTGAGTAAATATTGAGGTTTTTAGAAATGTACAACTTTCTATTTTCGTTTGCTCTGTATTGTTTAGGGACAAAGGTGGGCAGAGCACCGTGCATGAATGTATGATATTAGTGAATCAAAGAAAAACACTGTGGAGCTTGTACAATATTCTTAGCACCAACCTAGACGGGGTTACAACAAAAAAAATTACAGTCCACAAAGTTAATGCTAAAAACACAAATGGAGTTCTTAAGTTCCAGCTCATTGAATGTATTATTATTATTATTATTATTACTATTATTATTGTTGTTGTTTTTCCTTTATGATGATGGCAGGGATGTCATCAGAATACCTATGTTTTGGGTGCTCTCAACTGCAAGTGGAATAATTGGACTTTCCATCAGTTTCACCTCTATGTGGTTTTTAAGACAAACTGGCCCCACCACATACAGGTTAGTCACTCACCGGAAAAAGTTAAAATTTAGCTTCAATCATTTAGTTTGAATGTATAACTAATATTGAGCCTGATTTAACGTGGCGCAGCCTGGTGGGATCATTGAACAAGATCCCTATCTCCCTTGCCGGCATCTTGCTGTTCAAGGTTCCGGTCAGTGTACCAAATCTGTTCAGTATTTTGTTTGGTGAGTTATTCCCTCCACATATGATCGTCCTCTACTGGTTCTTTCTCTACCTTTACCTGTGACTGACTACATCTTCATCTCTCTGGAGCATTCGCCAGGTCTATTTGCAGGGATATTCTTTGCAAGGGCAAAAATGTCATGATCAATGCTGCAAAAGAGGTCTTTAACTGTGTAGATAGTGAATGTTGTGGCCTCTCAACCTCATCTGCCGTGCATGTGTTGTCGACGTGCACATTTGACGTTATGGTTTCCTCCGTATATGATCCTTATACCATCAAACTTCACAGCTTATAGTCCTTTTCCGCCCTCTTCTCTTTTCTTTTCTTCTTCAAACTTCTTCATAGTCGCAGCTTATATTCCATTTGTTATGACATACATCTAATGTTTCATCATCAGCGGTATTGAAGTAAACTAGGACGAGTCAGCTTTCCAAATCCTCTTCTGGACTTGTTTCAGAGTGAAGCAAAAGCCATCGATCTCTCAAGTGTGGAAGGCACGGGAGCAAAGTGGCTCTTTTAAAGAGTCTCATTAATTGTAAGCTTGCCTGGCTGTTAAAAGAAAATAATCCATTGATCACTTGTAATGAGGTTGTGATTTGTTTCCTTGGCTTGGTTTTCTCCTCTCTCCTCAAAAGAGCTTCAGTCTGTATACCCCTACTTTTGCATGCATAAATCAAGCCTCTTCATAAATTAGTGATTCTCTACTGTCACCGGCTTGTGATTTTTATAGGTTCTGTTTGATTACCCTTTGTTTGAGTGTCATGTTAAATTATAAATGTATGTATGTGCATCTACCTGTATGTGTTTGTAGGCACACATGTATACACGTATATAAATTTCAATGAGAAAGTAGGAATAGCTTTCAAAACTTTCTATAGGTGTGATGTTGAAAACATATGGTGGCAGTTCCGACCATCTGAATACTGATGCTATGCATGGATGCAACTACTAAAGTAGCATGACACTGCAAATGGTCGCATGACATGAATCTAACCGGATCCGTTCTGATCCACGGTTATAATATCACAATTAAATGCAGTGCCAAATCTGACTATCCCACAAACAAGCTACGACATCATCATAAATCTATAAATAAACTCTAATAAAAACTACAGCAAATGGTCAGTAAAACTGAACATTACCCCCAAACGTTCGAGGCATACCAGATATCAATAAAGCTCCTTTCTACGGTGATATTAAAGAAGCGTTCTTAATTACACAATTGTCCACTCAGGGCCCAAAAAAACTAGCCAGGGGCCCTACATAGGAAACTTTAGAAAGTTTTACTAGCAATATACCTGACCAAAATAAGTCATTTATTCAATACTCACATTACATACATGTATATAAAGTTACAAGGATATCATACAACATCCCATCCGACTTACAAAAATTCGGACACACAATACAGGAGAAAGAAAATGGAGACATTACTGTTGTGATCACCAAAATTCTGGATCAGCTAGAAGAAACTACATAATATTCTCAAAAACTAGATAAATTCTTAGCAGTCTCTCTCAATGCCGGAAATGCCTCACATTTGTGAAGACTAGAGAAACACCATATTTATTGCAGCAATCTACAGCGTCCTTATCTCTGATACTACCGCCAGGCTCTGCAATTATTCCGATACCATTCTGACATGCTTCTTCAACCGCATCGTTCCAAGCTTTAAAATTATAAAACAAAATTGTGGGAAAAATAACACATGAGCCCACGTAACAGACTTATAAGCATGCACGCACAGAATGATATATTTCTTTTGGTAGGCCAGATTTTTAATTTCAAAAGCAGGGGGGAAAGTATAAAGTTAAACATGCACGTACAACAGCCTTATTATATATACTATTGATTTTGCTATGATTAGATTATATTAAATCTGAGCAAACCATTAAAAGAGTAAGATTTATTTGATACTGTTATGTTGGCAAAGTAGCTTGATTCCAGGGAGGGATAATCTGAAATTATTTATAAGGAAACAAATAAGACATAAATATACAAATTACTCAAATAGTATTGCGCAAAGGAGCAAGTAGATACAAATATAAACTGATTAAACTTGCTACGAGCCGTACACATCTAGATTGTTCATTTGTAAGGTTAGCCGGAGAAATATTTAACAGAACAAAGTGTATTTGATGAAGTGCATATATTTGGAAAATGATAAAGTTGTGTTCGAATGAGAGGGGAAGTCCAAAATTGAGATCAAAAGATGTTTTGAATTGTTTGACTTGATGGTGGAGGGAAATAAGAATAGAAACTTTTCAAAGAAACGTAAACAAGAATTCTTAAAATATGTTTTTTTCTTAATTTCATAGTAATAGTTTTATTTCAATTTTTTCCTTTGGATTCCCTTCTCCAACCTACTGCAAATGAAAGAAACTTCAATGTGAATGCTCAAGCTTCTCTGCATCTTGCACGCGATTCATCAGATCTTATTCAACCCCTGATAGGTCTTAGTGGCTCTTTGCTAGATTTAATGTGAAGGCCTTTGATCAAATTTTGAGTTTTTCAAAGACCTATCCTTTTGTTCTGATTTCTTCCCCCAGCTTCTTATCAACCTAATGCGGTCTGGGGTAACATATACTAATACTGCGATGAAAAATAAAATACCACTTACCAAATGGGAAAAATGCATCACTAGCCAAAGCAGCTCCCTTTGCTTCTTCTCCAGCTTTCCTGAAAGCTATTCTTAGGCTCTCAAGCCTATTTGGCTGTCCACTCCCCATACCTAACATACAGTTATTCTGCAAGAAAATGAAATAACGAGCTTGATAAATTGGTGAGAATATCAGCAAGCATGCGATCCAAATTGATTGAAGTAAAACTGAATGTGCCAGCAGTTAGGACGTAGTGCTGACAGCGATGTTGTTAAATGTGCATTAGAATAATGTCAACAAAACGAACAGAGAGTGAAGCAACAAGGAACAATGCATACTTGTTACAGGTCTTAAACACTATTTTGACGAGAATTATGGCGAGACCCATTATTTGTGATGTTAGAAGAAATAATACGTGATTGCAATAATGAAATGGATACGAACAAGCTCTACCAAAATAAATCTTGCAATTACCTAGTAGAGTTCTCCATAATGGCCATTGCTTTTGCGAATCGTTAAAAAGACTTGTGGGGTGGAGAAAATTGGAAAAGAGAATAAATTATGAATCTAGTGGGGGCAAGCTTCATATATTTCAAGAAACTGAAGAATAATGAGAGAATTCTTATTCATGCTAAATTTGTAATCAAAACCACAAAGAACCTGAAACAGGAAGTTCCTGTTAAACTTCTCCAAATGATTTATCTATTAATTCAATTAGCTAGCAAGTGAAATGAAACTGGAAAAAGGAGCTTATTATTTTCTTAACCTTTCTTGTTATTATCGACAGGAACCAATTCGAGAGAATACATATGTCCATCATGCAGAAATTCATGTTACAGATAGTTAACCCAAAAGTTTAAACTACTTAAAGGATTTCAGAAGATTTGATCTGCAAATACTAAATTCCAGGTCCCATCTTTTTATCTATATTTCTTCTATCGGATCCAACAATATTTAAACTTAAAACTGCCAGAAATTAAAAATCTTGTGAACTCATATGTTCTTCGTGAGTCATCTTGAATAAGTGCAGAAAATAAACTATACCTTGGCTATTACTACAGCATTGCTTTTAACATGTTTGACACAAAGCCATGCAAATTCTGCATCGCGAAGCTTTTGTTCTTCAGGAGCATTTTCTGACATCACGTTGAACTTGATATCTTCTGGGGTTAAATCATCGGAGTCCTGAGCTAACCACCCGCCTCCAACTTGCCTTAGAGAGAGCATTCCCTTCTCACTCTTTTTTGCCTCGAGAATCCTCAGAGTCTTCGATTTTCCACGGAGAATCTCTAATCCTTTTTCTGTATATTTTGGTGCCACAACTATTTCATAGAACATTCTCGTCTCACCATCCGTTGGACTCCTAAATTCTCGGATCTCTTTTGCAAGATCCTAGATAATTATCATAAACTATGAGAATGAGCAAATTATCAAGCAATTAGAGTTCTCAAAAGAAAATAAATAACAATGTTCATAACTTACCTCACCTACCGCTGTGTTAAAAGCAACAATGCCACCAAAAGCACTTACAGGATCACCCTTTACAGCCAATCTATATGCTTCAATGATATCTTGCCTTGATGCTACACCACATGGATTTGTGTGCTTCACAATTACACAGGTAGGGTTCTTGAACTCTGACACACAGTTCCAAGCAGCATCCGCATCTAAGTAGTTATTGTAAGACATTTCCTGTCCAAATCAGCGTAGTAAATGACAATTGAATTACAAATAAAAATTAACTAACTAATGAGGTGATGATGAATTATTCTTATACATCAAAATTAATTAGATGTCTCAACAGAAGAGTAAAGCTCTCAAGATTTATGAGCAAGATTTTGAGTATGATTCAGAAGAATTTTTTTTGTCATGACATACCTTCTCAACGACCATTAGCATAGAATAATGATAGTGTCAATCTTGTAATAACTTTTGAAGTTGAACAAGTCCTTAACTAATACTATTTTTAATTGCTCGGCAGAACTAGGAGTATATTATTAGATAGACAGAACATCAACAAAGTGTGATGAAGATGATGAGTAAGTTGATTTCAGTACTAACTGAAATTGGTATAATTGATTTCCATTAGATTATCACCTTCCCATGGTGTTGTATAGCAGTAGCAATACCACCAGCATTCACCACAGAAAGACTCTTATCGTCATAAAATGCAGCCTTCTGATGAGGATTTTCACCATACCGAAGGGTAGATTTTCTGAAGAGAGGCACTGTAAAGCTAGGAGGGAACTTATCACCTGAACAAGGAACATCACATAGGAAGTTAAATTACATCTATTTCAATACTATTATGAAAAACCAAGTGGGGGCAATAAAACAATGAAGAAATGGAGACATCCTGCCCATTGTAATTGAGAGGGGAAAATTGTAATTATGCAAGGATATATTTTTCTCTTTCTTTTCCTTTCTCATTCTTTCTTAAAGAAAATTTGAAAATTTGAAAATTCTATGTCATTCAATGGAATGAATATATGATTCGAGCCCACATATCCATTATATTTTAGTTTATAAAAGTCACAATAAGAAAGTGAAAAAAGATACATACTAATTAAAAAATCAAGTTTCTATACATATTCCTATTAATATTAATATATAAAGAAAATAGTGACAAGAAGTAATTAGCAGAAAGCATCAGAATCAAATAATTAATGTGAAAAGGTAATTTTCTCTCAGACAATCAGCTGATCCTCACTAACTGTCTCCATATTCACTAGTTAAATACACACTCACCACAAAAGATGAAATTATTTTTAATATTTTAAAATAGAAATATGCAAAAACAACATGTTTTGTATCACGTGCATTTTGCATGTGTCAAATTTCTACAGATTATATAATTATAAAAGGGCAATGTACAAGTGTCACCTCCCGCTGATTGCTTCCATAACCACTCAGAAACTGCAGAATCATAGGAAGCAACATGCTGAAAAGCTTTCCATGCCAATTCCCTTCGGAACTTCTGGTCATCTTGATTTCCTTTCAGAAATTCCAAGAGGGGAGCATAGTCATTGTGGTCCACCACAACCAGTACATCTTTGTGATTCTGTCATAATTCTTGTTGCAACATTATATGGATGTTTAATTGCATATCAGGCCTGTAGATTTTTAATTTAACTTTTACCTTAGCAGCCGCACGGATTAATGTAGGCCCACCAATATCAATATTCTCTATGCCATCCTCAAATGTAATTCCATCGCTAGAAGAAACTTTTTGATAGAAAGGATACAGATTCACCACCACTATATCAAATGTCCCTGTGCAAATAACATACAATCAACAGTTAATTACAATGATCCCTGGTTACGATCTGTAAGGCATCTAGATATGGAGATGTAATAGGGTAAATTGTAATTCATTGAATAGTAAGTCTAAACTGTCACCAATGCCATGTGTACTTAAGGCCTCCATGTGATGGCCTTGATCTCTTCTAGCAAGAATTCCACCGTGTATGCTAGGATGCAATGTTTTTACTCTACCATCAAGCTGAAGAATATAAAAGCAATTCATATATCAAATTCTTATTCTTAAGACATCACTTCAAGCAACTGGAAAAGGAATAATACATTTACAGTAGGCAATTACAAACCACATACAAGAAAGTATGTGTGCACATGTACAATGTAAAATGCATCAACCAAGTTCCAAGCACAAGCCACTAAGATTCCATGACATAAAAAAAAACTCACCTGACTAGATATTTGTTAGCAATTAGCATGAATGTTTTTTGTTGATAAAATGCGGACAGGTCCTAAAGCTCACTTTTAGATTTCCAGTAATATAGATGACTTAAATTTCATAAAATGAATACAGAGATCGTAATATTGTTCATCCTGAGATCCCACTAATAATAATAAAAAGAATAAGAAATTTTACGTAGGACTGAAGCTGCACATAAAATTGCCACAACGAAGTGAAACTTGCTAGCACAAGACATACTGATACTAGACAAATGTATTTGAAATTTACAGTCAGAACACAAACATAGCCATATGAAGAGTATTAATAATGTTATGCCATGACAAAGTTATTCCAATAAGAACATTTAGAACTAAGCCGAATTACGTTAGAAAATAGATACCATTTCAGGAAAATGAGTAATTTCTTCAACTTTGGTTACTGACACACCAGCAGCTTCTAGTGCGGATGCAGTCCCCCCAGTCGAAACAATATTGTACCTGCATTAAAATAGCAAATTCAAATAAAATATATCTACACGTGCACAGAACTAGAACAACAATAAGGAATTTCTACAACAGACAAGTTACAAAATCTCAAAGACAAAGGGACATGAGAGGAACTAAAGTGGAAGAAAAATATGTAGGAATACAATGAGCCGAGTTAAAAATTAAACCCTCCCAAAAAGCAAATGTTGATAATCATAAATAAAAAGTAACTACAATGGTAAAGCAATGCCTTGTAGAATTTTCCGGGAAAAAAAAGTAAACTACAGACATAAAAGATTAGCAAAAGCACAATGTACCCTAATTCTTGAAGTCCATTTCCGAGAAAAGCCAGATCCTGCTTGTCTGACAACGATATAAGGACTTGTTTGCCACCTATGATACAAAAATATAAACATAGAATAAATGAGGCTTTCTGGGGTATTTATGATCTCGTCTCTATAACTTAAATTTAGAGAGAGAAAATGTGCTAGTTACACCAACATGTCAAAGAAAACAGAAAATGAACTGTTTGTGTGAGCATAGGCATGACAAACTTCAGCTTGAACTCGAGCTCATTGAAGTAAGAATGATTGATCCCAGCTATTGGAATCATATAATTTGCATCCAAATATAACTATACCAGCGAAACAAATTTACATCAAATTAATGTTTCTAAACAAGCTCAATTTACAAAAGCAGTTATAAGTAATAACATGTTGACACAGCTAAATGAACAATATACCAAAAAAAAGGATTCTCACTAAGGGCTAAAAGGCACCAACAGCGAATTATGTTTTCAAACCAAATCAGATTATCAATTGAAACATTGTTTATAATACATTGAGATACAATATCTGCAACATGTTAGTTTTGTTGGATTAAAGAACAACCAAATGACACTAGAGCTACAGAACGTTCTAAGCTATAAGTTCTACAAATTTTCACTGTTCCACATAATCATTTTTGCTATTTAGGATAAATCATTAGGCATGATGGTGAGATAGAGGATGATGTTGTACATCAAATCAAATCGGGATGGTTGAAATGGAGGAGTGTCTCGGAGTCTTATGTGATTATAAAACACCAATGAAACTAAAGGGAAAATTCAATAGGACAATTATAACTAAGACCAACTATGTTTTATAGAAAAAACAAACAAAGGCGACCAATCAGTAGTTGTCCTTCTCATGCCTGAGAAAAGAAGCAAACTCTAGAAACGTGGCGCCTTTTTTACCCCTTTTGACACGAGCACAATTCCTTTATCAGCTAAAACCCGCATTAGAGATTAACGTCAACCGAGGATCTTTTGTTGTCGTTCAATCTAAGATAACGTTGATAGTTTGTAGTGAACAGCCCCCCTTCTGGAACCAAAAGCTGCATTTGGTTTGCTAGTTAAGTAGTTAAGGTGCTGTAAAGCCCTTGCAACTATGATAATCCGAGTGTTGGGAATTAAAAAATAACATGTGCAAAAAATGAGTGTAACAGAAATGAGAATGTTGTGATGGTATTGTGAGTATACGTTAAAAGATAGGATAAGAAATGAGTGCATCCGTAATAAATTAGAGGTTGCTCCCACTAATGACAAAATGAGAGAGAACAGATTAAGATTGTTTGGTCATGTACAACGTAGACCTCTTAGTGCACCGGTTAGAAAAAGTGATATTATTATAGTTAATGGAGCTAGGAGATCCAGAGGTAGACCCAAAAGGACTTAATTGGAAGCAGTTAGGAAAGATATGAGAATGTTGTGATGGCATTGTGAGTATACGTTAAAAGATAGGATAAGAAATGAGTGCATCCGTAATAAATTAGAGGTTGCTCCCACTAATGACAAAATGAGAGAGAACAGATTAAGATTGTTTGGTCATGTACAACGTAGACCTCTTAGTGCACCGGTTAGAAAAAGTGATATTATTATAGTTAATGGAGCTAGGAGATCCAGAGGTAGACCCAAAAGGACTTAATTGGAAGCAGTTAGGAAAGATATGATTATAACTAACTTAACAGAGGAGATGACTCATAACAGAATGGACTGAAAGAATAGCATTCATGTAGCTGACCCCAAACATTTGGGATAAAGACTTTGTTATTGTTGTTGTTGTTGTACAACACCGTTGAGGGGGTTTGATATTAGCAGGCAACTACTACAAACAAACTGCCAAGGTTGTAACAATTAATAAAACAAGAGAAAAGTCACTATTGCGAGCACAAGTATTCTGCACAAAAAGGCAAATTAAGGTTCATTAGTCAAACCTCCCCATAGAAATTAAATCGCATACCCATAATCATGTTTATCTTCTGACGGAGTACACACATTAACACTTTCACAATAATGACGTAAGTTACAACCTATAAACTTTGTGCATGAGAGATTGCATTATAACACACAAGTATACGGAAGTCATCAATGCAAAAATTTCCTCCTCCTAAATTCTTAACAATTCCAGTTATCACATAATCAAACGCCTCATTTCATACCAATCCCCTCCCCTAAAAAGAAAGGAAAAAGAAAAAGAAACTAAAGAAAATTGCAATTGATTTTTTATCAATAAAAAAAATCCGAAAAAAGACAATACAAAAGTACACTTGTAACCCCTATTTGGAGCACTAGGAAATCAAGTGCCCAGAGAAAGAAGAGCTCTTGACAATAGAAGGTGCGTACGCAGAGCAAGTTGAAGAATGCAACTATGTCCACATCATCAACAGAAAAGATAGCTAAATCATAGTCTGAAAACATATAAAATAACCAACCAAATACTGAATGTACAGTTAAAATTACATATAGTAGGAAATTATAACTTTCCTTCAATAGAAAAATAAAGACCACATTTTTATCCAAAAAGTAGAAAGGGGCAAAAGAAATCTATTACCAGATACCGAAAGATGAGATTTTGACACGTGCGTTTCCGTCTCTGTCATTGCTCGAATCGGAACCCTAGCCCTCACACAGAAACTCGATCGAACCGAGTCTATCAAAACTCTATCCTGACCGAGGGACAAAAATAGTATATAAGAAAGGAGAAAAGAAGTGTAGTTTTAGAGCCAAGCTGATGATGAGCTTACTAAGGAATAATCTAAGATTTTATGAAAACACATTAAAAAATCTAGTATAATAATAATAATAATAGAGTCATCAACAGTTTCAATAGTTTGGACTCGGCATTTTTCTAAAAAAAAATCAACTTGAAATTTAAGAAAATGGGGAACAAGAGCAGACTGATGAAATAAAAAAAGAATTGAAGATGAGCGAGATCGATTGATTATGAGACCTTGAGAGAATGGGGAGCTCGAACAGTCGAATCGAGTGAGGGGAAGAGATATCGAGAACCGCCAAGGAGAGGAGCTGCGTATCTCAGGGCAGCAGAGGACGCCATTTCGCACGCGCACAGAGAGAGAAAGAGAGAGCGCGAGGGGGAGAGAGAATGAGGAGCGAGAGCTCTTTAGTCGGGTGCGAAATTGAAGCGCCAGGCTATGATTTTGGGCGAAATATCACTATTAGTGGGTTAATCGTATCACTTTTATTGCTCTGCGTATCCATCCTCTAATTGGGCTTTCATGAGCCTGTAGCAATGGGCCTGCTATTGGCTGTAGCGTTGGGCTGTAATGTCTGCGGGCTGGCCCAGTTAGTCCAGAAGCGTGTAGTTTCTGGAGGACGAGGGGCGGCATCTCCTCCTGGTTCCAAACCCTAAAAAATAAAACAAAGGAAAACTAAGGACAGCCGTTAAGTAAAAAAGCTTTCTTTCTTCTTCCTCCTCCTCCTCTCCCACCCTCTCATCAAAAATCCGACCGCCCTCCTCCACCCTCGCTCGCTCGCCTCGAAGATGGCGTCTAATAACAAGAAGCAGCAGCAGACGGTGATTCAGTTCCATCCGTCGTCGACGAGCTTGAGCGCCAAGATCCAACCCCTCGTCCTCTTCAACATCTGCGACAGCTACGTCAGGCGTCCCGATCAGGCCGACCGTGTCATCGGCACCCTCCTCGGCTCCCTTTCCTCCGACGGCACCGTCGACATCACCAACTCTTACGCCGTCCCCCACAGCGAATCCTCCGACCAGGTTCTCATCCGTAACCACCACCAGATTTCACCCCCTCTATTTTTTTCCATTTATTTATTAATATTATCTTCTTTTGATGGGTTTTATCCTATTATGCTGGACAAACTTTTAAATCGCGTCCACGGAGTTGCTACCTTTTGGTTGTATTCAGAATAAACAGCCGGAGTTGATTTTAGCAACTGAATTTAATAAATAACAGGAGGAATTTCCCATCATCATATTGATTGACGTACTTCACTGCAGGTCGCACTGGATATTGAATACCACCATAACATGTTTACATCCCACCAAAAGGTGAACCCCAAGGAAGTCATTGTGGGATGGTAAGTAACCGTTCTTATTATTCTTTTTATTTATTTATTATTTATTATTAAAAAAACCATTGTTTTCATCTATAACACAGAAGACTGTGTTATGGATTATCCCCGTAAATGTAATTTGCCAGCTATATTTCCTTATTATTGTTAGTGCCATTCTCTTATGGATTAAAAAGGTGACCACTTTATACTCTAATTCTTCGCTATAGTTGGGTGTGAGCACTTTATATTCTAATTCATCTTGTTAGCCAGGTGACATGTGCCGACCAACTCAACGTGAGTATTGCGAGCATGTAGCCTGGTCTGATTAAACGAGGCAAGCTGACAGTAAGATGGTTGTCCTTCAAGCAAAATAAATGATTGGTAGTAATGAAGGGCCTCGTACTCCATTTCGCCAACATAAACTGATAAAATCACTGTTGCCGGGATGTTGCAACTATTATTAGATTAACTTTTCCTTCTTGGTTGTGGGTGCTTGGTTGTGGGTGCTTGGCTGAGTATTCTAGGTATACATTATGGTCAAACAACAAAACTGTGCCGACTTTGTAATGACAGATCGAATCATCTTGTCCTCACTAACTAAGCAGGGCACATGATAGAACTTAAATCTCCGTTAGAATGTATGTTTTGGTCACAAAGTTTTAAATTTTGTGTTTTCCTGTGGATGGTAATAGAATATTATTGGACCTAAAATATGAGCCTGCCATCAAGCCCGCTTTTGCGGTATTTAGTTCGATCAATGTGGCAGATTGTCACTTATAGTTTTCCTTTTCCGTGCTATTTCTTTTGTGCTGCGCTGATGGATGAATCGTTATATTGACCATCTAGTGAAAACTGAAATGCGGGCTTGATTGAGTTTAGTCACAGTATGAATTTTTCATTCATGACAGCGATATTTATTAAATGGTTTGTTGAAATTGCGTAACATTAAGGTATGGGGTGTGTTTCATTGCACTGTTTCTGTGCAGGTATTCAACTGGCCTTGGTGTCTCAGGTGGGAGTCAATTAATACATGAATTCTATTCCAGGGAAGTAGCAAACCCTGTTCATCTGACTGTGGATACTGGGTTTACAAATGGAGAGGCCTCCATCAAAGCATATGTGTCCGTCAATTTGTCCCTTGGAGATCGTCAGCTTGCAGCACAATTTCATGAAATTCCTCTGGACCTGAGGATGCTTGAGGCAGAGCAAGTTGGATGTATGAACCTTATTTGAATATCACTTTATGTTATTGTTATTATTTTTAGCTTTAGATTTGGTGATTTTTGGCATCTGATTTTTGTTTTACTTTAAATTAATTGTAGAAACTTTTTGTAAAACAGATCTTAGGGAATATTTACTATAACTATCCCCTAAATTTAAATCACCATGGTGGATATAGCCATTAATTTGGCATCTGCATTGCGGTTTGCAGCATCCGATCCTAGTTTCGCAAAGAAGAAATAGAAAGTAAAAGGTCAGATTAGGATGTTGTAAGTTGTATTAAGGACTCAAGGACATACATTGACGATGTCAATTATGGGCCTGATGATAAAGTGAATATAAGACTAAAATGTACAATTAGAGGTGTAACGAAACTTCATGGAGCTGTGATCCATTGATTATTTACTTCTATCTGCTAGAAATGGCGTGCCTGAGAAGATAGCTGGTTTTAGTTGCTGACAGTTTTTTTGCTTGCTGTTTTCAACAGTTGACATTTTAAAGAAGACAACAGTGGACAAGCTTCCCAACGATCTGGAAAGCATGGAAGCTACATTAGAGCATCTGCATGCTCTGATTGAGGATGTTTACAGATATGTGGATGGAGTTGTTGTGAGTTTTTCTTCCGATTCTTTTTTGTAATGTTCCTCTCTTCCTCTTGGCCCTCTGCATTATAGTATATTCCATTTTTTTTTTAAGGAAGGGCGGGTAACACCAGATAATGATATTGGGAGATTCATTGCTGCTACTTTGGCAGCAATCCCGAAAATGTCACCAGTTGCTTTTGATAAGGTTTTCAATGACAAGATTCAGGTACTCTTTTTCTGGGTGTAAGTTCAGGCTTAATGTGGTTTCTACATTTGCTGGTCACTCATCTAGCTTTTTGCTGATGCTGCTTCTGTTTGCAGGATAATTATGTATTAGTTTACTTATCAAGTCTCATCAGGACACAACTTAGCATAGCAGAGAAGTTGAACACCGCTGCTCAGATCTTGTAATTTCTCTACTGCTTTTGTATCTGGGCTTCCATTTTGATGATTTTGCAGCGGCTTTGTTATTTCTCCTTGTATTTTCCTTTGGCTATCATCAAATTGGGAATTGCATGGAGGTAGGAACCTGAAGTTATTTGATGACGCTTATTCAGTTGTTTCTCTTTGGACGATGTTGATGATCTTTCTCAACTTTGTTTATGTAATTCCCAACAACTTTGTTTATGTAATTCGTTCTGGAAATTGTACTTGGAAACCTGTTTTTGTTTGCTGAAGTTAAAAAAAACTTGGTTATTGCATTACTGGATGTATTCTGATGTGCATGTCATATAGGATGCCTGAGCAAATTTAATCTTGTAACTGGTCAAGTCTGCGTTGTTAATTGTTTGGTAGTACACTTCACGGGATGGGCTTTTTAGTTATCGGTAATGCATGATCCTGAGTGCCAACCAGAGCGATGTCTCCACACTTTTTAGTGATTTGAAGAACGCAATATTAGAGTACAGATGGTTACAAGTTGAGAAGAAGATTTTTCAGCTTCTGGTTTTAGATTCCTTCAACGTGCTCACTCTTGCTTCAATTAAGGGATAAAGACGAAAGGTGGAAGGCGCAACCTTAGATAATTCAATGAACATGCACGTTGTCATGACTCGTAACAACAGAAATTAGGCATATATGATCAGCATCATGGCATCCAAATGGCTGGCTTTGCAAATCCTGTGTCAACTTGTAGCCTCACTAGCATCCAAGGAGCAAGTAGAGCGGGTGCTCTGCCCTCATGTGGCCTTTGCGTTCAGATAAGGAGCTTGTGGATAGCTCGTGCTTCCAACGCCTCTCACTCAGAGGCCAACCGACTGGAGAATACTGACCACCAGATAGAATCATCAAACAACCAATCAAATGGTTCAGGTTTCATAAGAGAGAGGAAACCATAAAAATATTATATGTAGAATATCTTGGAGATAGCTGAAACTATTTCAACTTATCGCAAACGCAACGCCACAAAACCAAAGGGAAGTGAGAGAGAGAGAGAGAGAGAGAGAGAGAGCAGAGAGGGAGATGGCTTCATTGAACATGGCATTCGGAATGGCAGCAGCTAAAAGCAGAGTGTTTATAACAAAGGCAACAAAGAGCAGCAGCAGCAGCAGCAGTACTGTGGTGGTGGAGGAGAAAGGGCCCCTTGACTGGATACTGGGAGCCCTACAGAAAGAGGATCAGCTCCTCGAAACTGATCCTATCCTCAACAAGGTAGAAGAGAAGGCCTCGACGGTTGGCTCCAGAAAGTCCACAACATCAGTTTCTGTTCCCAGCAAGAAGAAATCAGGTGGCTTCGGCGGGCTCTTTGCCAAGAACTAGAATCTCACTGTGTCTGTCGACACTCCTTTTCTTTAACTTGTTAAACTGGCAAAATGCTTCCTTCGTATGAGCTGTAATGTCTAATACCTGTTGATGCTACTTCATTCTGTACTGTCATTTAGTCGAGCTGTATGAATTGATTTGTCTTTGAAGCACTGGATGGTGGTGTTCTCGAAAGATTTGGAGGATCGAACTATCACCTCGCCATGTTACCCTCAACTAGTGGAATACTAACAACATTATGCTCCTTCCTTTTCCAATCTTTAACCTGCAAAACAGTATCGAGATTGAATCCGATGCCAGTATATAGCAAGCTAGCCAGAGCATCCTTACGCTATTGTTTCAAATCTTTGTTTATTTATTTATTTGTTTACTTGAGATAATACCTTCAGAAAAAGAAAAACGAATAAGCAGGGGAAAGTTACTCGGTAGTTGGCGAAACCCGAGATAAAATTAGGCAACAGAACAAGAGGAGAACGCAAATCTTGTTATGAACGCTCCTTTCGTTAAAAAGATCTTGGTGGGTGTCATTTATCTCAAGATTTTCACCTCATTGGCTTTCACTGTAGAAGACGGCAGCCTGCAATATGTGTTAAAGGGACAAGACCATAAAACAAAAACTTAAAATTCCAAGGGAAAATTGTTGGCTCGGTCAGAATCCAGCTTCTTCTAACCTTGTAACTCGTGATCGTCTCTTTTGTGCACGGTTATAAGAGAGGATTGAAGGCAAACCTAAATTGCAACACATAAGCAATCAGAAGGAATCAGTATGGGTGCAGCTACTTCACGCAAATGGTCTTCTGAGCTCTGCGACTGTGGGGGTAGCCTGAGCACGTGTAAGTTATTCCATAACACACGCACCCAAAAAACAAAGGAAAGAAAAAACATTGATCTTCCAAAATGAAGAAAAGCAGGTAAGTTGCGGAACTGCTTTTCTATATTACTGATCGATCGTATAGATCATCTTCATACAACAAATACAACAAGAAATATGATGATGATAAGATGACAACACAAACCTGACCACAGCATAGGCAAAAATAATAGTCACACAGGGAGGCTCTGAGGAGTTCCTCCACGATATCCAAATTAAGAGAGTTCTATATTAATTCCTTCTATATCTATTTGATTTAGAAGTATTAAACAATACAAGAGAACCTTTTATATGGATAGAGACAATATTAATGCGTGAAATCAATGTGTCTTATGCCTTCGTTTTATGAACTGCAGTTTGTATGACATGCTGGCTCCCTTGTGTCACGTTTGGACGCAATGCAGAAATATTGGACGAAGGGCAAACTTGTAAGTATAAAGATGGCATACAACAATGTCATATGTATAAGAAAATTCAGTAAGAATTAATAGAGAAAGTGGAGGAAGTATATCCCCTAGCACTAGGTAACTGAGTATTAATCATCTAATTATGCTAATCTGCAAACGTTCCAGGAAATCTAAAATAAAAACATAAGTTCTTACTGAGAGAAATATGTTCTCCCTTTGAACAGTCGATCGGTATAACAGTCATCTCGAAGCTCGATACAAGATGATGGTATATGAGCATTACACTAGATGCAAGTAAACTTCCAGCTTGACATCAGAGTTCATATGAGTATTATTATTGATGTTCGAATTCTACAGTTGGTCTGCATATTGTTAACTTAATGCTATTGTTGCTAATAAAATGAGGATTAAGAGAAAGAGGGGTTTATATTGGAATTTTTCAACTATAAGATGACTGTTACTTGTTTATATTTGCAGCCTGTTGTAGTCATTGTTGTGTTTATTGGCTTCTATCAACCGTCCAATTCCATTGGATCTACTCGTGTGTTTACCGGGGGAAATTGAGATCAAAGTACAGTTTACCAGAGGAGCCATGTTGTGATTGCTGCGTTCATTTCTGTTGTGAACCTTGTGCCCTCTGCCAAGAGCACGCCGAACTTCAGAGCAGAGGTTTTGACGCTTCCAAAGGTCCAGACGTTAACACTTTATCGATACATTCTTCATGCTTCTCCCTCTGCCACTCATATATTTCCTCAGAAACAACAAACATCTACCGACACTCTTTTTATCGTATAAACATTATGATTTCATAATTGTGAGTTGCAGTGGTGGAAAAACATTTCTAAAATAATAAACTCGGTAGATAATAGGAAAGCAACAATAGAACACAAATACATTTGTTCGTTGTATACAACATGGTAGGAAATTTAACTAACAACTACAGAATACAAGAACATGCAAGTAGTTGGATAATTAATTTATTGATATTATCATATAATAAGCATTGATAGCTTTCTAAATTTACGGGGGAAAAGCCTTTCATCTGATGAAAAGTAGTCCAAGGATGAAAAAAGGAAAGAAAAATACAATTGATATTCTATATATTGGACTAACACATCCTAAGTCATGTATAAGATTGTGAGTAGCTTTTTATCGTTTATCTAATTTTTTTAATTTTTTGATTCACTAATTTTTTAGTGTACTGATAGTTTTAATGTGACATCAGGTTGGGCAGGCCGACCTATGATTCCTCCAGTGCGGATTTCCATGTTCAAGTAACACATTGATCGACAAGGATTACCGTCCCAAGAAATCAATAAAATAAACTGCAATGTATTATTATTATTATTATTTTGAAAGCAAAGAGACGGTGGGAATGTTTAAAATTGATGAGTGCAAATGAAGAATAGCTTGCTATTTTAGTTTCTCTTTCCATATCAACAATTGCTTTGTAATTCGGAGTAGATGTGCAAAGAATGTACTCATTGTATGAATATATAGCCAATTTACTTGCAACGTTTATCACAATTCTTGTTGTCGGTGTTGCTGTTTCAGTGTTTCCTACACTACTGCTGGTTTGTTTAAATATATGTGATTGGCCTAATAATCTAATACTAGCCCACTAAATTAAATAATAATTTATGTCCATTGCCTAAGCCTAACTGTCTAACACCCATGACCCATCTGATTTACATTTTACCGGAAATATACACCAATTAGTACTACAATTATGATTAGTTGCTCATTTGTCTCCTAAAGTTTAGGAAATTCAATTTGAACTCATTAATTCCCAATTAACTATTCCCTATTAACTAGGAAACACACCAATAAATATAATTCAATAAATTTATAGTTCAATATTTATATAGAAGAGGGCCTCATTTTATCATTTCGCACAGGGCCTCAAAAAAGCTTGGGCCGGCCCTGGTGTTAAAATCATAGCAATTAGTTTCTTTCCAAACTGGTTGTTGATTTATGCACAATTAATAAATATATTATCCACGTGTTATCATTATATTTTTTTATTCTATATTCTTACTTATCTCGGCTGTTAAGTATTTCTTTTAATTTCATTTGAAAAAGTAAAAAAAATTATTGTTTATATACTATATAGTTAATCAAAAGTATTAAAATTACTTTAACTAAAGCCAAAATTACACGGTCAATTCACATTAAGTACAATTTACAATAAATAGTACATGAATATGTCAAGATCCTTTTATGAAAAAAACAATTTTCATCCAAATAATTTCATTCTCATCGCAATCCTATGTTTTTATCTTATAATTTGCACAATTAATACTATGTTTTCATCTTATAATTTGCACAAATTCACAGTATTTTATACCTTTACAATTTTAATAGTTAATTTCCACTTTAATGTTATATTCCATGAGGCTAATAGACTTCTAAGGAAAGATCATATATTAATAACCATGGATCTTAACTATGAGAACTTTTTCAATGTAATATTATTATATTCTATATGTTTATCACTAGTAGAAAATCAAGTATTCTAGACGGAATATTCTAGACGGAAATTTTTCCGTCTAGAATGTAGTATTCTAGACGGAATATTTCCATCTAGAATATTCTGTCTAGAATAAAACATTCTAGACGGAAATTTCCGTCTAGGATAGCAAAATATATTGTTTTAGCTATCCTAGACGGAAATTTCCGTCCAGGGTGTATCCTAGACGGAAATTTCCGTCTAGGATACTTGGCCCATTTAAAAAAAACTTCTCCGTCAAAATTTCGTTGCCGGCCTTTTCCCCCAAAATTTCGCCGCCCCCCTTTACCCCAAAATTTCGCCCCCCTTTCCCCTAGAAAGATCAGAGCCATCACAGCCTTGTGGATAATCTCCCCAACCCTCCCTCCCCACCTCCACCGCCACCTACCTCCTCAGGCGGCTCTCGCTTTGACGCCCCGCTCCTTCCCGCCTCAACGCTCACCCGCTCCCCTCGCCCGCTCCCCCTCCTTGTCCTCCGCCGCACCGCCTCGACCTCGTCACCGTCACCCCCCTCCCTCCCCTCCTGGTCCCCGCTCCCCGGCATGCCTCCCCCCGCGGATCGCTTCGCCATCGCCACCCACGAGAAATCTGCATAACCCTAACCCTAGATCGACGCTACGATGCCGTCTACGTCAGGGCAGCAGCAGTTTCGCTACGATGTCGTCTACGTCAGGGCAGCAGCAGTTTCGCTACACGCAGACGCCATCGAAGGTGCTTCACCTGAGGAATCTGTCATGGGAGTGCACCGATGAGGAGCTCGTCGAGCTCTGCAAGCCATTCGGAAAGATCGTCAACACCAAGTGCAATGTTGGGGCAAATCCCAACCAGGCCTTCATTGAGTTTGTAAGGGATCACTTGATTTTCATTTTGTAGATTGCATTCTGTTTTCTCGTCTGAATTTAATTAAAAATTAGGTGTCTTTGTTGCGCTGCAAAATCGAAGAATTGTTATTATTATTGACACCGCTGCTTGCTTGAATTAATTGTTGATGGTTCTTGGGCCTGGAGAAGTTTTTATGCTTCTTCTTGATTTAACCCTGAGTATTAAAATTTTAGTTTATTATTATATCACTGAAAGTGTAGTTTGATGCTAAGTAAATAGATATCACAACATTGCCCCATTCCTTATTTTTTCAGTCTTAAGATCCCCCCCATATTTTGTTCCCTTGTAAAAAAAAGTTCTTTTACTATTCCAGATCAACTTTCAGTTTTCCAAACATCATATTAACAAAGCAATGTAAGTGGTTTTGTATTATTCTTCAGTATTGGTTGGTATGAAAGAAGAAAATTTGATGATTGGGTCTAACTATGTCTGTTTTGTGTTTGTGCATAGGTTGCATTTTTAGCAATGCTGTTATAATTTTGATAGCTAAATTGATTCCCTCAATTTTTTTTGTGTCCTAATATGAAATTCCCAATCACCAATTTTATGTGGTAATGTGTGACTGATGTCTTGCTTTTAGCTACATCAAATCGATATTAAGCGCAGCACAGAAATTAGTTAATTGAGGCTAAAATCTACATTTCAAAAGGAAAAACTTAGATGTGATGATAGCTTATTAGTTTTAGTTATTTGATTTTGTTTCATTTGTTCCAGTCCGACCTTAACCAAGCAATCTCAATGGTTTCATACTGTGCTTCATCATCTGAGCCTGCACAAGTTCGTGGCAAAACCGTGTATATACAATACTCAAATCGACAAGAGATTGTGAACAATAAGAGTACTGGTGATATTGCTGGGAATGTTTTGCTTATTACTATTGAGGGTGTTGAAGCTGGTCTTTGATTTAGTTGTAACCGGATCTATAAAAGACCGGATCTTTGTAATCTAAGATGACAATTATCTCAATGAATAAGAAAGCAGTTTTCCACGCGAACAATCGTGTAATCCATTTATAAACACCCCAACTTCCCTTCTTCCATTGGATAGTAATGAAGAAAAATAGTTTATATTATTGTTTGTCTCATAGCAGTTGTTCGTTTGCAATGCAGAGAAAACTTATTTGAAATGGATTCTCAAGATACAAAGTATACATGGCCCTAGCGCTCCTCTGCCTTTTCTCAAATCCATTTGAGGTACAAATATTTGTATCCTTTAACTGGAAAAAAAATAAACTGTATTTGCTAACAAGAATGTCTAATGACTTGATTGTTTTTCTCGTATAATTTATTTATAAATGCATTTTGCTCATGCTAGTGGTAGATTGAAGCACATTCATGCCAGTGGTATAATTAATTCATGTATTTGCTAACAAGAACTGAAACAAGCTAACTTAGCTAATAATGGCTAAAAGAATTTTGGTTTTGTTTTCCGTCTATTGTATATCCTTTATCTGTGGTTTTAATTTTTGTTTCTCATGTTTCGTAGGTGTTTATCTGTTAACAGAAGTGTTGGTCATTGGAGAATTCAGGTGAGCTTTGTTGCTGTGTATTTTGGATCTCAATGCATTAGTGTGCATTCATGTGTTTTGATGGTGTTCTACTGTTTATTGATTGGTTCTTTTACATGGGGATATTATAAAATTGTCCATGAAAATATGTATCCTTTTGGAAATATGATATAATCTTTCACTAAATTATGGCTTCAGTTTGTATTATCTTTTATGTGCATCATGATAATTCAAAACATGCTTGGGTTGGGTTTCTGCGATGCTACTAAAATGAAGTCACTAGTAGAAATACACATATGAAAATATGATTTAGATAATAGCTTGTACTAAGAAATATGATACTCTACTTCGATAACTCCTTGCCTTATGCATAACCGTTCTTCATTTTGCAGCATTCCTGGCTATTATGAGGCATTCTGGAAGGAGTTGGATGGTGTCAAGCAAATCTGGAAGAACAGAAAGCAAATCTGGAAGAACAGAAAGGAACTCAAATAGATTAATAACCATGTATCGATGAATTACATTCTTTCCTAGAAGTATCATAGCCATTGTAAATAATTTATGTAAACGTTTGTAAATAATTTATGTATCTCTCTACTATTTTGGTGAATGTATTATTTGAATATAATTGGATTTGATATTGGAATTAATTAGATTGTGTTGGATATGAATATAATTTTTTGTTATTCAATATTGTGTACATACACTTAAAATAGATTCTGCAAAAAAAAAACTACTATAGCATACTATCCTAGACGGAAATTCCGTCTAGGATGCTTAAATTCCGTCTAGAATACTTTTTAAAAATTAAAAAAATAAAAAAATTTAAAAATCAAATTCCGTCTAGAATACTTATTCTAGACGGAATTTTTATCCGTCTAGGATAAATTATTCTAGACGGAAATTCCGTCTAGAATAATCCGTCTAGGATGTATTCTAGACGGTTTTTAATTCCGTCTAGAATATTCCGTCTAGGATGTATTCTAGACGGAATTTTCGTCTAGAATACTACATACTAGACGGAAATAAATTAGACGCGTATTCTAGATGGAATTCCGTCTAGAATACACATCCTAGACGGAATTCTGGGTATCCTAGACGGAATTTTCCGTCTAGAATGCCTCAAATTTTAGCAGTGTATGTTCGGGATTGTCAAAGCAAGCTATAAAATGGCTAATTAATATATTTTATGCTAGTATGTATGTTTTTCTTGGTAGAGTTACTCGTTATTTTTTGAGACATAATTTGCTTTATAGCTAACTTTGACTATTTCACATAATTGGAGATTTGCTCATGTCTTTAAATTATGTTAATTTTTTTAATGGGTATGAGATTCCAATTTATTTGAAGATCCTTCTCCATTTCATTCGATTACTCTTGCAATTCAGATCTTTTTTAGCTCAACTACCTCAGTTACACCTTCTATCAGGACTCATCTCTATTTCTTAGTAACTAGTGGCTAGTATCACTCTGATGGGATGTAGTTATTCTAATTCAAGTCTGTTAAAAAAATGCAAAGTGGTGAAGATCGTAAATATTTTGAAATGATATATATTGAATATCTCATAATAATATATCAAAAAACTTAAATAACACATATTTAAGTAGTTTTACTCATAGAATTATTTTTAATTAACATACTTATTGAACATCTCAAGGGCTCACAATTAGTGAAGACCCTAAATATTTTAAAATGTTATATATTGAACATCTCATGATCAAAACATAAAAAAAACTTAAATGTGGTTAAAACTAATTTGTACCACTTTTCGCATGTGTCTATAAAGTATAATATTAGAAATGTAAAATATTTAAAATGAAATACATTAAATTAAATTTTAGTTTTAGATTAAGAGCGCTTATTTGAATAGTTTTACATACATGATTCCATTTACTTATCATACATATTGAACGTTTTAAAAGCCTAAATATTCAAGTTTTCACTTTTTAAACTACCTTTTTCAGTCATAAAAAATTAAAAAAAATCTTTTCCACTAAGTTGGTTGCTTATAGTAAAAGGTTAATTATTAAGCAAATGATATATCTCATGTTTAGTGTGTAGGCGTCAAAAAATGCTGAAAGATATCCAAATACAGCTCAAGAGGAAATCATCCAAAAAGGCAGAAGAACACAAGTCTTTACTGTCTCGCACGCGAGACAGACTTGACTGTCTCGCCGTACGAGACAGTCTTTACTGTCTCGCCCACGCGAGACGCGACAGCATCAGCTGCCGCGCCTAAAGAGACAGTTATTGACCAGCTATTTCTTCAGTTATCGTCTAAGGAGGCTATAAATACCCCCCTATAGCCATCATTGACAGGGGCTGAGCATTTTCCAGAGAGATTAGAGCAGAGAGCCTTGAGTTTTGGTGAATTAGAGCAAGAGAGAGAGTCTTCCTTCTTCACAAACATCCTCAAGAAGCTTCTAGCGAGTCCTAGAGATCTAAGCTCAGACTTGATCTTTGGAAGAGTGAACATCTTACATCGATAAGATATTCGCTTCAAATTCTTACTTCGATAAACGAAGGAAGAATCATTAAACCCCTCACGGTTCAATCAGAATCTGTGATTTGGTGGTCCACGAGTCAAAGCGCTCCCGGCACAGGCAAAGATCCCACGCAAGCAGCGATCCAAACAACGATCCTGCGTTTGTTTCTAAAAAGTTGTAATTTTTCTTTTGTTGTGTAAAAGAAGTCTTATAAAAAGACTATCTCTTTTGAATTTGTTGTAATCGACCGAAGATATAATGAATTCCATAACAAAACCAACTTTTGACGCAAACAAGCTGGCGACCACAGTGGGAGCCAACGGTCTCGCTGCCGAGACCGTCGTGTCGCAGCCGATCAAGATTCCAGTTGAATCCATGGTCGAATACGAATTCGACCAAACCAAGTTTGAGGAATATCTCTCATCATCCTCTTCAAGATCTTCATTGTCTCGCAAGTATAAGAGGATCTCACAATTGAGGAAGACTTACATGCCAAAGAAGGCACAAAATGAAGACTCTCGCTTGATTGTTGCTGAGAATTTCACTCGCAATACTTCTGCTCACAATGGCTCTTATCTAGTTAAAGAGTCATCGAATCAAAGCCCGCCGGCATTGACGAAAAGAGCTCGTCAGAGACAACGCCAACGCCGCGCTCGCCAAATGGCTAAGGCCTTGGAACAAACCGACGGGGTTCGTTACCACGCGGACCTAGAGTCGAGGAGACATCGAGTGGTTCAGTTGTCTCAACAACCAATCACTCGTATCTCTGCTAAAATAACGACGGAGGAATGGACTATTGTCAAAAAGACTCGTTCGACCCTCAAAGAACGCATACAAAAAAATCGTGCAAACGCTGCTCTTGCTCGTGCTCTCTCACAACAAAGACGAGAAAGGAGGAAGGAAACGGTGACCAAAGAACCACCGAAACTCCGCCAAGTTTGGATTCCAAAGTCTAGACTTATACAAAATCAGCATTCGGAGCCCGTTAAGACCCCATACCCGCAAATGGGTGGTTTTAGACGTGTGACTCCCAACATAACCTTGGATCGCTCAAAGACAAAAATAAATTGTCCTGAGAATGTCAACAAGGTTTTATACCCCCAGAAGAAGACGCATTCACCAAATGACATCGTCATACCTGGGAGATCATGCCAACAGACGATACGATTTTTTGGCAATCATACAGATGAATCGTATTATCAAGTTGGGGTTGTGAATAATTTTCGAAAGAGAGTTATTCGAGAGATAAACTCTCGTTGTTCCTGTGCACGACTCGTTAAAACAACATTATCAGAATGTGACTGTTTCAAATGAGAAGTCATCCCACGAAAAGTCTCTGTATTATCGAAGCCTAAACCGAGACATTTCCGCAAAAGAAAATCAGCTGTCCAAGATGATGAATTCCCTGAAGTCACCATCAACGTGGCTGATAAAAGAAAGTCTAAACGGCATTCAAGTGACTCAAATCTCGACTTTTCCCCAAGAGGAAAAGTCAATCCAAGAATTGCCCGACGGAAGTCTCGACTCCGGCCAAGAGCTATCAGGAGAATGCATGAAGAGATGTCATCAGAGGATGAACTCTCGGACACTTGTTCTGCAATCGCTTCGGATGATACAATATCTAGCACAGGACAAATCAGAGAAGTATTCACGATCACTGCTGATCAGTTCACTCAAATACTTCAGGAAGCTCTAGCCAAACAACGTGAAGAAATTAGAGCTGAAGTGAAGACAGAAATGAAGTTGGCTATCCAACAAATGAGAGAACTGTTAACTCAACAGCCTCAACCTCCTGAGTCCAATCAGCGACTTGAATCCAGCCACCACACTCGGAATGTTGTAGATGACAGTGATCCAGAGGTGGATGAAGTCATTATGGCTGATACACCTCCTAATAGCAATAACGCTGGGGGTGGTTTAACACACCCTCCCAATAACGATATTGGGGGTGGTTCAATGGCACCTCTTACAGGGGGTGGTCTAACTCATTCTCCTCAACGTCCTTCAAATGAAGACATAGACGATGATGAGAAAATGAAAGAGCTTGAAAACAAAATCAACGCTTTGATGACGGCTCAAGAAGTGAAAAAGACGGGTATTCCATGTCCCTATCCAAGAGAATGGAATTCAATACCGTACCCGGCAAAATTCAACATGATTAACTTCACACAATTTGACGGGAAGAACTCGCCTATTCAGCACTTGATTTATTTCAAGTCTCATTTGAGTATGATCTCCGGAAATGAGGCTTTAATGGTCCGGTCATTCGTTGGCACCCTTCGCGGGCCCGCCTTCGATTGGTACCGACGGCTCAAGCCAGGGAGCATCAATTGTTGGGATGACATGGAAAGTTTGTTCCTCAGCAATTTCTTCGATGATGACACCGAAGTGTCAATCGGAACCCTTCTGGATGAAAAACAAAAAGACGGGGAGTCGGTCGACAATTTTGTCAAGCGCTTCCGTAACAAGGCAATGAATTGCAGAGATCCTATCACAGAGGAGTTTATCCTACAAACATGCCACGACAATCTCTCCATCGATGTCCTGGAAGCCCTGGGGGTCGTACCATCCAAAACTTGGAAAGAGTTGAAATTACGTGACGAACAAGCTGAACACTTTCTTAAAAGAAAGAAAGTTGAGAGAGGTCAACCGACGGCATCCACAATTACTGGGAATGCAACTCTCGATCCGAGGTTCCAAAAAGAGTATTCTTTCGAAGATGATAAAGCTCCAGCCATATTGGAATACCTCCTCGCTAATGACAAAATCGAGCTACCACCCTATTAAAGATCAGGAAGGAAGCTATAATGATACGGATCTAAATTACTGTGCGTACACAGAACTGGATTCTACATCCCACGCAAGAGTTTGCTTTGGCTCAAAAACAAGATCCAAGGCCTAATCGACTCCTGGCGTCAATAACGACGGACAAGAAGCCGATTAAGACGACCTTACTCCCATCGGATACACCGTGTATATAACTGTTTCCAAATTACTCCCATCGATGACACGCAGTCAAACTGTTTCCCATCACTCGCATTCGATACACGAGTATACTGTTTTCCCCAACTCAGTGGTACACGAGTTATAAACTGTTTTCCCTCACTCAAAGAGTATACGAGTATAAACTGGCATGTCTTCAGTCATCCAGCTGAAAAAAAAAACTACAATGGTAAACCCCAGCTTTACAAGGAAGCTGGGTGGATTGATTTATGTAAGGGTAGTTCCGAGAGGAATCTTTATATTCTTAAGGATACCTGACATGGCGACTGATGATGACCTACTCTTCGTTATACCCCAGTTTAGCAAAGAAAACTGGGGGTCGATAATTCACTTAACGGGAAGTTTCTCTGGAAGAATGTTAAATATAACATTCTTAGGGATAAACCCATTATTATGGATCGAATGATAAATACTGAAGCTTCCTATTATGATTTTCTGAACACTCTTTTGCTGAGATGAAAATTCGATCACTTTCGTTAGATCATTCTTCCGCTCATCAAAACCCATTTGGTCAAACCTTTAAAAGTTAGGGACCAAAACCAAGATCCGCCCTCGTCGATTCCTCCTTCCATGAACGAGAGTCACATTGAAGCGATCAAACTTTAAACAGTTAGGATCGCTCAAAATCCCATCTTGGTCAACCTTAACAGTTAGGACAAAGCCAAAATCCTCTCTGAATTCTTTCCAGTGGAACGAGAGGTTCCACAAATTGACGATAACCTTTAAACATTTAGGATCGTCCCAAAACTCCCATTGGTCAAACTTTAAACCAGTTGGACCAAAGCCAAAGATCCCCTCTTGATTCCTTCCATGAACAAGAGGTCCACCTTCGTTTGGCGCAAATCAACCTATGAAGTTTAGGGATTGCTTTCAAATTTTCATTGATTCCCCTTATTCAGATTCTCTGAATAGAAATCCCACTGTCAATTTCATTTGTAGCCGAGGAGATAGGAATATAAAATTTCTTCCTGCTCCGATTTCGGGTTCATCTCGTACCAATAAACAATAGACGCAGGAGATAGAATATAAAATTCTTCTCTCCATATTTCGGGTTTATCCTAACCAACAAACAAGAGACCAGGAGATAGCATATAAAATTCTTCCTCTCCGATTTCGGTTTAATCTCTCCCAAACAAACAAGAGACCAGAATAGAATATATAAATTCTTTCCATCTCCAATTTCGGGTTTATCTCTACCAACAAACAAGAGACCAGGAGATAGAATATACAATTCTTCCTCTCCAATTTCGGGTTCAGTCTCCTAGCAACAAAAAAGAGACCAACGAATACTCAATAGGTATACGAGTCTAAACTGTTTTCCTACCCTCACAGAAGTTCTGGAGGATATTTAATCAGCAATATTCTTAAGAATAACCTGAATACTCTTAATAGTATCACGATGTCTAAACTGTTTTCCTAACACTCACAGGAAGTTTCTAGAGAATATTCAGTTAAAGATATTCTTAAGATACCTGACTACCCCTAAACGGGTATATCAAGTGTCAACTTGACGACAAGAGCTGATTTACAAGTACATTCCAGCTTTAATTCAAGATCTCTATCACTGGACAAGCGATAAACGCGACTGCGCCGAAGAATCTTAACTATCTCTACAAAGCACTGATAATTGAGAGACAAAGAGATCAAAAGTTGAAGGCCACGCTAACGGGTCTCTACAGATCGATCTACTCAACCAAGCATTGAAAGGATCATAAGTAATATCTATCTCATCCAAAGGCATCCCAGACTCCTCTATAAAAGATTGAGTCTGGAATAGCTTTGAGGGGTATCTGTAGGCGTCAAAAATGCTGAAAGATAATCCAAAACAGCTCAAGAGGAAATCATCCAAAGGCAGAAGAAACACAAGTCTTTACTGTCTCGAACGCGGAGACAGACTTGACTTGTCTCGCCGTACGAGACAGTCTTTATTGTCTCGCGGGCGAGACAGACTTTTACTGTCTCGCCCACAGAGCCAGCTTTTGGCTGTCTCGCCACAGCGAGACAGTCTTTGATGTCTCGCCGTGCGAGACAGAATTATACTGTCCTTCGCACAGTGAGACAGCTTTCAGATGGTCAGAAACTGACGCTTGTGGCAACTTCCTACACGTGGCCACTACACTGTTCAGAACGTGGGAAACGTCGTGGGCGAGAAGTCACGTGGATAATGCCAACTAATAAGACAGGAGTTTGAAACGTGGGAAGGCAGTTAAAATGAAACTGCCTGGCCGGTTACTGTTTCCGAATAGTATCTTACTGTCCGCGGGTCGAGAAGGCAAAACACTGTCTCGCCAGCGACAAAACACTGTCTCGCCTGACCGGCGAGCACGCAAATGCTGTCTCGCGACCTGTTTTCTTCCAACGTTCTCGAGGTTTAAAATACCCTCTAAGGCCATTTTCCAAGAGGCCTGATCAAATTTGAGCACTTCAGAGCAATTCCAGACAGAGAGAGAGCAGAGGTCTTGAACTTTCGCCAACCTTGATATTCAGGCTTTGACTTGATTTTCAAGAAGAACGACTATCTTACTTGATAAGATATCGTTTCATTCTAACTTCGATACGAAGGAAGAATCATAAACCCTCACATAATCAGAATTGTGATTCGGTGGTCGCACCACGGGTTTAACGCACAACCCGCACGGCAAAGATCCAGCACGAAAGCGTGATCCAAACAACGATCCTGCGTTTATTATTTTCTCAAGAGTTGTAAGTTTCTTTTTGTTGTGTAAAAGAGTCTAAAAAAGGCGTTTTCCTTTGAATTGTATGTAACGAACCGAAGCTATAATGAATTCGACAAAATTCAACTTTTGGCGAAAACAACTGGCGACGCCATAATTTGGATCACTGCTTTGTTGACCGAAGTAATTTGGAGTCCGAAGTATATATTGGGAATACCGTCCTCGCTAAATGCAAAATCGAGCTACCACTAATTAAGATCAGGAGGAAGCTATAATGATTGCGTGATCCAAATTACTGTGGCGTACCACAGAAGGATTTCTAACATGCCCACCAGATGCTTGGACTCAAAACAAGATCAAGCCCTAATC